>NC_090726.1:58926574-58946574 GCF_036898095.1 Palaemon carinicauda | reverse complement strand
CCCAAGTTTTAGTCTTCTTCAAGTTCTTCTATTTCTTCCTTTTGAAAACGACATTTACAGGTGTGGATGTACATCATTACTTCAATTCTGTTAGTGGGACCTCTGCTTCGCCTACTGTCGGAGACGTCCTACCGTCTCCTGCAGACGGTTCCCAGTGCGAGTCTGCAAGGATTTTCCTTCAACCTGTTTCGTAACTTTGTCGTTCAGGGCAATCAGATTGCAAGTGCTCACTGGCCTGAGAGATTAATTTTTTATTTCTGGTATCTCTTTTGTCTTATCCTTTCAGGTAAGTTGGTGTCCTCTTTTTTTATTTATTGCTGAAAATCATCTTTTATAAAGTGAGGAAGCTCAATTATCTTATTCACATCTCAATGGTAATGTCGTTTGCCTAAGTTTCTAAAGTTACGTTTTTCTTTATTCTGTTTTAAATCATGTTTTTTATTCAGATTTAAATGGACATAGTTTTTGTATTAATAAAAGCCACCTATCTTAGGTAGAAGAAGTGAGAATAATTTAGTAACCTTTCACTTTGAAAGATATAGATTTAATGCCCCGTGAAGAGTGAGTTAGTGTATATTCAGAGAGAGAGAGAGAGAGAGAGAGAGAGAGAGAGAGAGAGAGAGAGAGAGAGAGAGAGAGAGAGATTTTACTAAATCCTTAAGCCCAATCTTGATTCTTCAGGACCAATTTCTAACTGAGTTCATTCTCTTTTCCCTGCTTCTCAGCTCTCTACTCCGGGATGCTCATCGCTGTCTTGGCTATTCCAGCATTTGAAACTCCAATCAACGCTCTCGAAGAGCTTCCGAAAGCGGTGCAAAATGGATTCACATTAGGGGTTATGAAGGACTCCACGAATGAGATGATTTTTAAAGTAGGTCTAATGTCCACTTCACCTGATTCTATTCTAGAACCGTTTGCTTAAGCGACGTTAAAGCTTAATTTTACGCTGGTTCTTCTTCACTGGTTTTTTTTATTTACCGTTCAAATTAGACTGGCGATTTTATATCTCCCGTATATAATAAAATACAATTGTCTGGTTATATATATATATATATATACATATATATATATATATATATATATACATATATATATTTATTCATATATATATATATATATATATATATATATATATATATATATATATATATATATATATATATATGTATATGTATATGTATGTATATATATATATATATATATATATATAAATATATATATATATATATATATATATATATATATATGTATATATATGTATGTATATATGTATATATGAATATATATATATATATATATATATATGAATGTATATATATACATGTATATATATATATATATATATATATATATATATATATATATATATATATTTATATATATACATATATATCTTTCCGGTCATGCTCAGTTCTCCCTGTACCTCGGGATTGGGCTAGAGGGAGTAGTCATACCTTAGATAGAGAGAGGGGGTGTTTTATCACGTGTGTGTATATCTATCTAAATATTTAGCCGTCATTTTGACGGGTCGCATGCACTAGTAAAACATATTTCATATACTATTTACTATTTTCTTTAAGTTACCGATAGCTGTGTCGTAATTTCCAATAATTCAAAACAAACGTAATCTCTGACTGGAAGTAAGCATGTATAATTGAATCATACTTACTATATATGTAGTTTTTGAGACGACTATAATTCTTCTTAGCTCTTAAAAACTGCCAGATACCTTGGATAGTGAAGATGCAAAAGGTTGAAAGAAAGTCTAGTATTCACTTACAACAAAATCATGTCAAGTAAAATTCATATTTCTTTTATAGCGAATCTTTATAGCAAAGTTCAGTAATAATAGCTATTTTGAAATGCGTAGACTTTACTTCACGCCCCTTTTTATTGTATTCGGGCTAAAGGCCTTAATAATTTCAATCATTTCAGAGCAGAATTAAAAGAAACTACTTCGCTTGTTATTACCCACATTTCTCAAATGATGCAAAAAAGTAACGGATTTCATAAAATAAATACTGCATTGCAAATGTTGCAATTGATTGATAGATTGAATTTGGGTTTTCTGACATCCTGACATCAAAGGACATTGACACCGATATAATTGATTATAAATAGATTATAAAAGGAAATTGAATTTAAAACCATAAAAACAAATAGCTCAGTATAAAAGGTAAATAGCTTTCAGAAGATCTCCTTCTGAAATAAATCTAAAAATGCCGTTAGTACTCGTTTAACCAATTATTGCTGCTAATCCTGTGAAAATTACTTCATATCTACTGTTCACCATTCCCTCTTCTCTCTCTTTCGCTTCTCTGAATACGTTAAAATATATTAGTCATGGAAAACAGGATAGAGACACCGAGTAGCGTGGAGAGCAGGCTTGGGTGTTGATTGCTTGTATATATGGTTGGTCTCTAGGGTATTGTCCTGCAAGCTAGGGCTTTGCCACTTTCCATTACATCTGCCATTTATTGGGGAGTTTTGTAACCATTTTGGGGAGTTTCATAACTGCATATACAGCTGCATAACAATCACCATCATCTCCTCCTACGCCTAGTGACGCAGAGGGCCTCAACTGGCTATCCTTTGATGAATATAGCCAATGAATCCTCTATGGATTTAGTCAGTCTATGGAAAGCATAAGAATACCATATCTAAAGTTTTTCCTTAGTTTTTCATCATCTTCTCTTTATATTTTTGTAGGAAGCGAAGGAAGGAATCTACAAAGAGGTCTGGAGTTTGTTCAACCACGAAGATCGACCACAGAGCTTCGTGGATGGTATTGCAACTGGCGTCAGTAGGGTAAGTTACTTCTGTTATTACAGTGTCTTAGTAGATTTTGGTATTTTGTGTTAACTATAGAATGGATGAGGAACTTACCCTGTCTGGGAAGCTGCATCTGACAACATTAGATCTCACCCTAACCTCTTCCCTTTTGATTTTCTTTTTTATGTTATATTTTGTTATGAGGAGTACCTTTCAAAACCATTTTACTCTTAGAAGCACTTAAATAGCAGTTGCTGAATCCGACTTCCTAATATTATTATTATACTTTTCCTAATACAGTATTTATTTTATGAATATTCATTGATATTCATTTGAACCACAACTCATTTGTATTAATCCTACACCCAGATTTATGGGAGTATATTGTAACGTCGGAGACTCAATCTCTGGGTCCATAGTTGAAGCCGTTTCACGGGTCTATCGTGTTCAGTTGTCAAAACAACCTTATTGCCATTGGGAGTTATTTATTGGGGTTGGAAGTGGGAACATATTTTGAACCATCAACAGCCTGGGTTTCAATGGTTCTAAGTTGGGTCTGTTTCTATGATACTGTGTGACAAGACAAAGATCTTTATACATTCCTCTTAATAAAGGAATCATAAGGATTATTTTTCTTGTAATGAATGCAGTATTTTTCTTTCAATTTTCGAATCCTTTTCTTATTTTCCTCCAAAAAAAAAAATTAATCCTAACTGAAATAAGAAATTAAATTTAATCTCACCTTTCATGGATATTTGTTGACTGAAAAAAAAAAAAATGTTCGTCTTCCCTTTGACTTCCAAACTTTTTTTTTTTAAATGCTTGGTAAAAGACTCATATTTCATGTTAAAATTTTGATTTTCATATTCTCCAAATTTGCCACAAGAAGATTTTGGAGCGAAAATTTATCTTCATCGGCCCCTCCATCATGATGGAGCTGCAGGCAGTGCGATTTGGACGGAGGAACTTCCACGAGGCCCGCCAGACCTTCTTTCCACAGACAGTTGCCATCGCTTGTCCACAGGGAGCTCCTTATCGGAATACCTTCAGTCACATGTAAGTTATGGAGATACTTGTATGCAGCTGTTTAACGCAGGGACGCATTATTCGTAAGGCTGACTAGGTTGAAGCGTAGGGCCCCAAAAAGAGCAGAGCCTATTCAACATATTTTTCTCTTTTAGTGCTGAATGTGGAAGCTATTGTTCAATTCAGTTTTAATATTATTGTAATAAATTTGACCAAAAGAGAGCCTGAAATATGCCCGGGGTTGGGGAGTCGTTGGGGGATGTTGAGGAGCCCAAAGAAGGTCGAAGCTTCGGGGTCATGTCATGGGTTATGCAACACTGATTTAACGATTAAAAACACGTGTATTCTATTTATATTAAAATCCCGTTAAGCGTTTGTTTAATTGACTTGGAAAAAAAGTAATGTAAAACATGTACTATTTTACATTACTCCTAATTATGAATTCAAGATTCTGAAACCCCACCACTAGACACACTATAAACAAGACACGTATTGGCATAAGGCGGGGTTTTTAAATTGGACTCCTTAGTTAGTTGATACAGACGAATATTCTTAGATATTGTTGATATGCGAGTCTTCACAAATATCTAATGAAGGTCATAAAGTTGAATCATTCAGTTACTGTCATTATGATGAAAGTGCCTAAAACTAAGCAATATAATGTTACTTGATATATGACCAAACAAAAAAGTATTATCTATTATATTCAAAACGATGTGATAATTCCGAACTTATATAAAATCACATGCTTCAAGTTAAAAATCATTCAATATTTGAAAGTATCTTGAAACGTTTTGGATGTCGAATGGTACTACCGCTAGAGAGTTATGGGGTCCTTTGACTGGCCTGACAGTACTACATTGAACCCTTCTCTGTGGTTACGGTTCATTTTTCCTTTGCCTACACATACACTGAATAGTCTGGCATATTCATTAAAAATTCTCCTCTGTCCTCATACACCTGACAACACTGACGTTACCAAACAACTCCTCTTCACCCAAGGGGTTAACTACTGCACTGTAATTGTTCAGTGGCTACTTTCCTCTTAGAAAGGGTAGAAGAGACTCTTTAGCTATGGTAAGCAGCTCTTCTAGGAGAAGGACGCTCTAAAATCAAACCATTATTATCTAGTCTTGGGTAGCGCCATAGCCTCTGTACCATGGTTTTCCACTGTCTTGGGTTAGAGTTCTCTTGCTTGAGGGTACACTCGGGCACACTATTCTGTCTTATTTCTCTTCCTCTTGTTTTGTTAAAGTTTTTATAGTTTATATAGGATATATTTATTTTGGTGGTGTTGTTGTTCTTAAAATATTTTATTTTTCCTTGTTTCCTTTCCTCACTTGGCTACTTTTCCCTGTTGGAGCCCTTGGGCTTATAGCATCGTGCTTTTCCAACTAGGGTTGTAGCTTAGCTAGTTATAATAATAATAATAATAATAATAATAATAATGATAATAATAATAATAATATATGAACCCGTTAGTGTTATTTGTTTTGAATACCTTATTTTCAACGCACCTGTTATTTGGAATTGACACCAACCTCCCCCCCCCCGCCCCCCTCAAAAAAAAAAAAAAAAAAAAAAAGGCTCAGTTTAGGTAAACCGCAAGATCTTTGATGTTTTCTTATTGCTTAACAAGTAATAGGTTTACACGGTTTCAAAATATACACATTATTTCCAATTTTGATTTCTTGTTTATTTAATAGTTAATACCTGCAAGGTATTTCCAAAATTAAATAACTGTTGACAATTTATCAATTAACTAAAATTTACAGCTTTAAAATCTATATAATTTTAATAGAAAATAAAAAAGATAGCAATAATAGATTATATATTTCTATTCTGGAGATCATAATAGATACTTTTGAGATCACATAAAATTAGATATACAAAAATAGGATTAATCTGATTTTGGGTATAGGGTCAAGTCAGCACCAATAGCAGCCACATACTAATGAATAATTAGATTAAGTATAAATAATTTCCTATCTAAAAACAGATTATGGGGATTAATTGAAGGAGGCTTCATATGGAAATGGAGCGACATCGAACTGAGAAGATTCCAAAAGACGTCAGATGAGGAACAGAAAGGGCCTGCTGCTATAACACTGATCCATCTTCAGGTAAGATTAAAAGAATAATTCTCAAAATATATAAGTAAGATTTAAAGAATAATTCTCAAAATATATAAGTAAGATTTAAAGAATATTTTCTAGGTATATAAGTAAGATTTGAAGACTAATTTTCAAGGTATGTAAGACTTAAAGACTAATTTTCAAGGTATATAAGTAAGATTTAAAGACTAATTTTCAAGGAATGTAAGTAAGATTTAAAGACTAATTTTCAAGGTATATAAGTAAGATTTAAAGACTAATTTTCAAGGTACGTAAGTAAGACTTAAAGACTAATTTTCAAGATATATAAGTAAGATTTAAAGACTAATTTTCAAGGAATATAAGTATCATTTAAAGACTAATTTTCAAGGTATATCAGTAAGATTTAAAAACCAATTTTCAAGATTTTTGAATAAGATTTAAAGACTAATTTTCAAGGAATATAAGTATCATTTAAAGACTAATTTTCAAGGTATATCAGTAAGATTTAAAAACCAATTTTCAAGATTTTTGAATAAGATTTAAAGACTAATTTTCAAGGAATATGCGTCAGATTTAAAGACTAATTCTAAAGATATATGTCAGATTTAAGGACTATTTTTCAAAGTATATGATATCAAATAAAATTACAATATCTTATAATTTCGGTACCGGCTAGTATCTGAAATGCTATAATTGAGAATTCTTTGGAAAAACTTTAACTGACATGTTGCATTTGAAAATTCTATGAAATTTGTTTCTATTATAGACAGGGTGCATATTTTGACTGAAATTTTATAATTAGAAGCACATTGAATTTTATTTTTGTAACCTATTGATAGTACCTACTTTGATTAGAATTTTACAATCAGAATTTAATTGGAATTAATTTGTTACATATTGATGGAACATACAGTCCTTTAACTGAAATATGACAATTAGAAATTCTTTGGAATTTATTCCTATCACAGACTGATCGTAGATATATAATTCAGCTGAAATCTTAATTTTTTTTTTATTCTTTGAAATATATTTTTTCAGAGATGATACTTACTTTGACTGAAATATCACGATTAGGAATACTCTATCACTTTAACGAGTATAGAGGTGCTAGCTTCGATTGTACATAAATATGAATGACTAGTGTACACGGCCGGTCAAAAAGGACGACTAGATATTCAGATAGGTATGCACACCCGCCCACAAGCATACACACAGATTCAACCCTTCCCCCTCTCCCCATTTCATAACTACAACACGCTAGTTTGGGCAGTTTGTGGGAGATTGCTGTTTTTCAAATGGTGTCCGTTCAGCGTGACAGGATATATATATACATATATATATATATATATATACATATATATATATATATATATATATATGTGTGTGTGTGTGTGTATGTATGTATATATATGTGTATTATATATATATATATATATATATATATATATATATATATATATATATAGATAGATATATATGTATGTATATATATATATATATTCATTTCTTATATATACTGTATATATATGTATATGTGTGTGTATATATATATATATATATATATATATATATATATATATATATATATCCCAACCACTTGTTATTTTATAGGAAAGATGTCTACTACTGTAGTTGGCCCCACTGAAATTACAGTCTGTGTATACTTCTCCTAAACCTTGGGCGTATGACCAATTGCCTGTCTCTTGCTCCACTTCTACCTTTTGACTTGTAAACCATTAAACCTGTAAACAGGGTTCAAAATCTTTATCATTTGTTAAAATAAAATCTCTTTACAGGCTGCATTTTTTATCATGGCCATCGGATTTTTAACTACTGCCTTACCTCCACCTTTTGACTTTTTGACTTCAAAATATGTTTATCATTTGTTAAATAAAAAAATATTTTCTTTACAGGCTGCTTTTTTCATCATGGCCATCGGATTTTTAACTTCTGCCGTCGCTTTATTGATGGAGAATATCTTATGCGAAGCGAGATGTAAGAGGACTGCATTTTAGAAAAATTATACTTGGCGATGTTTGAAACATTTGTGGACTTTGCTATTGCTCCTTACGGAACATGGATAAATGGATGAAAATATATACACGTGAAATATATAAACAGATGTTTATTTATACCCATGAATCATTAAGAAACGAATAGGAGTTAAATCTTTTGATAAGTTGTATATCTATTTATAGTTTGCTTCTTCTCCACTGTGAGGTCACTTATCTTTTCTATAAGTTAACAGATAACAGATGATAATGAAAATTATAAACATATTGTAATATGATGCCTCCTATTTTTCTTGGTTATCAAAATATTAGAAATATCATTTGATTCATTACTGCTGTCAGATTCCGACTCAATTTAGAGAAAGATCATTCCAATCTATTTGTGGTTTTGATCTAATTATACACATTTATATACTGTGCATACATGGACCAACAATTTATGTATATATATATATATATATATATATATATATATATATATATATGTATATATATATATACTTATACAAACATATTTATAAAAATCATTTATTTTTCTTATGGACAGCAAAAATTCTCCTAGGTTGCGAATATCTGTAGATGACCTAAGTCTTAATAAAGAGCTCTGAAATTATTTCATGCTGTATTATTCACCAAGATCTTTGAGTTAAGAAGTCTTCTGTAATCTACCAACATAAATTTAAGATAAGTGAGAATTGAACCCATTTTTGAAAGACGTCTAGATGCCTTGATTGAATATATGTTTGTATTAATTTTTCAGGTTAATTATATTTATTTTTTCATGTTCTATAAACTAATGACTTTACTTTTTGAAAATTTAAGAGTAAAATAACATTAGGCAATGATTTCTAACTAGGCAAGAATATAGATTCTATAGACAGATAGTTTTAGATTTTTGTAGATTTTTTCCGCTTCTTAAAGAGCTGTTTGATATTTGGAAGACAAACAATATCTGACGATAATGAAAATGTTTTTAATCTAAAAACCTAACGAATGCATTGTGAAAAAAAAGAAAGAAATAAAAACTTGAAGTGTATTAAAAGTGAAGACACGAATATCAGTCCATTTGAAATCAAAGCTGATTATTCCAATCATTTGCATGAATAAGCATCACCCTTATTTTACAATCATTATTTCAGTATACAATGAATGTTAAACACCAATTTTCCCCCCCCGGATTTTCATGTATGGAAACGCCCTGCCAATCACTGGCAAGTAGGAGTGAAGTAACCTTTTCTCCTGTCCTGGTTGATTAGCAGACCATATCACCTCTTGTCTTCCATTCGTAAGAATTTTATATTTTGGAGTTAATGATTTCCAGGTCTAATAATTACTTCGTAGTATTAAGTCACTGGAAAAGTTGATGTGGAATTTTTTTCATATGGTTTTCATTAGATTATTAGGGAGAGGCAAATACTTGAAGATTTAGAATTAAAAGTTTTCTCGTTCCTCATATATGTACATATATGAAGGTTTATATATATATATATATATATATATATATATATATATATATATATATATATATATATATATGTATGTATATATATAAATATATACAGTCTATATATACTGTATATATGTGTGAGCAATATACATACCTATATATGCATATATATATATATATATATATATATATATATATATATACATATATATATATGTACACACATATATATATATACAGTATATATATATATATATATATATATATATATATATATATAGTATTTGTATGTATATCAAGTAAATAAATCTATATACCAACAACATATATACAGATATATATATATATATATATATATATATATGTGTGTGTGTGTGTATATATATATATATATACATATATATGTATATATGTATACATAGTTTCATATAAATATTTGTTTATACAGACACACACAACATACATATATATACATATTTAATTATGCACATATATCTATCTATCTATCTATCTATATATATATATATATATATATATATATAGATAGATATATACGCATATATATAATTATATGTATATATATACATATATATATACATACATACATACATATGTATATAAATATATATATATATATATATATATATATATATATATATATATACATCTATATCTATATTTATGTAATATATATATTGCGCATGCATATATATTTCATACCTTCGGTTTATGCACTTGAATATATGTATATATATATATATATATATATATATATATATATATATATATATATATGTATGTATATATATATATGCATATATATATGTGTGTGTATACTGTATATATATAACAAGAGAGATGCTTATATAAAAAAAAAGTTCTATCATACAGTTAAGATGAAAATGGTACGTTTTGAGATACGACTCTATTTAGATATTAGAGAATTATAATATTCGTGCTAGCTTAAAATGTATCATGTTCATCTTTTATTTTCATTTTTTTTTTATTTTTACGAATCCAGATATGGGCACAAATTCTTATCTTCACCTTGTGTGGAAGGCTGCCAAAAATCAGCCTGATTACAAAAGCTATTGTATGTGCTAATTATAATTGAGTTTATTTTCTAGGTTTTTCAGGATTTGTCATACTCAGATTTCCCTTAATCTTTTATCTGATGTAATTACATCTTTACTCGGGTACAATAAATACTACTTACTTTTTTCAGATATCATATTTGTGTCACATAACAGTGTATGTAAATTTTATTAAATAAAAGCAATTCAATTGTTCTTTAATTTCATTTAATTAAAAATTTAATTTAATTGTTCTTTAATTTCATTTAATTAAAAATTTAATTTAATTTTCCTTAATTTCTTTTAAGTAAAAAAATGTAATCTTATATAAGAAATATTAGGTTTACTCGTAATTATCCCCTTTGGATACATGTTTCAGGAATCTTCATTTTTATAGCCTAGGGAAGTGGCATTTAGTCCACCACATTTACTATAATCATTAATGAGAGAGAGAGAGAGAGAGAGAGAGAGAGAGAGAGAGAGAGAGAGAGAGAGAGAGAGAGAATGAGGCCACTGTGTCTGAAGTGGGTGGGGGAGATGATGAGAAAAGTCGAGGTCGTGAGTGGAATCCTCCTTCGGACCATTCTGGCACAAGAGCCCCAGCTGAGGGGAGCCAACGTGGTCCGGCCTGGCAGAGTCATAAGGGGAAGAGTGTACCTTGGATAGAAAGGTTAGTCTGAGTATATTTCTGTTGGCTGAAGACTTTTGTTTGTTTCCAGGAAGGAAATGAAGTTTATTTCTGTGGGTTGAAGACTTTTGTTTGTTTCCAGGAAGGAAATTAAGTTTATTTCTGTGGGTTGAAGACTTTTGTTTGTTTCCAGGAAGGAAATGAAGTTTATTTCTGTGGGTTGAAGACTTTTGTTTGTTTCCAGGAAGGAAATGAAGTTTATTTCTGTGGGTTGAAGACTTTTGTTTGTTTTCAGGATATACAAATAGGTTAGTCCGAGTTTATTCTTCTTTCGTTTAAGATATTGGTATGTTTCCAGGAAAAAACAGCTTCTTGGTCATGCGTTTACAGATGTCTTGATAGATTATTCTTTTGAAAATGAAGATTTTCATTATACAAATAGAATGTCAGTCTGAGTTTATTCTTTTTTCGTTTAAGACTTTGGTTTGTTTCCAGGAAAAAACAGCTTCTTGGTGATACGTTTAAAAATTTCATGATAGACTGACTATTCTTTAGAAAAAAAAAATAAGATTTCCTTTATACAAAAAAAAGTTAGTCTGAGTTGATCTTTTTCGTTTAAGACTGGTTTTTTTCCAGGAAAAAAACAGCTACTTGGTCATACGTTTAAAAATATCCTAATAGACTATTCTTTAGAAAAAATAAGATTTTATTTATACACAAAAAAAGTTAGTCTGAGTTGATCTTTTTTTCTTAAGTCTTTGGTTTGTTTCCTGGAAAAAAAACAGGTTCTTGGTCATACGTTTAAAAATATCCTAATTGACTATTCTTTAGAAAAAAAAACATTTTATCTATACAAGAAAAAAAGGTTAGTCTGAGTTGATCTTTTTCGTTTAAGACTTTGGTTTGTGTCCTGGAAAAAAACCGCTTCTTGGTCATACGTTTAAAAATGTCTTGATAGACTATCTTTTAGGGAAAAAAAATTTTCTTTATGCTAAAAAGGTTAGTCTGAGTTGACATTTTGCGTTTAAGAATTTGATTTGTTTCCTGGAAGAGATTGCCTCTTAGTTATTCGTTTAAAGTTTTCCCGATAGATTATTCTTAAGAAAAAGAAATAAGATTTTCTCCATATAAAAGTAATACTCTGTTGGTAAACTTACTTTTATTATAAAAAACCAGTTTTAGGTTAAAATGTGTAAGCAAATTCACGTGCATACATGAGAAATCATGACTATATACCAAAACATTAAGAGGAACCATCACCTTGAAGTTTATCATCCCGTTCTTTGTAAAACACATGAATGTTTTTTTTATACGTACATACAAGAGAACATCCTAACATATAGATAGAAAAGTAAACACACACGTTTGAAATAATGAATTTACTCGAATCAGAAAACCCATAGATATCATTGAGATATAGGCGATAAAACTGATAGCCTCATGTTTAGTAGATAGATTAAATCTATGAGGGAACAATCAATAACCACGAAATGTATAACAGGAGAACTGATTAATAAAGAACTAGTGATAAATGCGTTTAATTCTAATTTTCATCACACATCCTTTTTATCCTTCAAAATAAAAGATAGTTATTCGTTAAATATTGTTTGGATAAAGGCAGAATGATATATTTTGTGTTAACACTTTTAAAGTTTCGTATTACATTTATTCTAGAAAGACTGAATAGACATTTATTGTACAGCAATGTTAAATATTTCCTTTTGCATGATACTAATTAAAAAGTTAGAAAACATGAAGTTTCATGAAACAAGAATAGGCCTATAATACATTGTCATTTAAGACAAAAGACTTATTGTAGAATGTAATATTCAAGCGAAAATATATTGACGAGATTTTGTATTCAGTGTGTTATCTTCAACCCTTATTCTTTGACGTAATTCAGTATGAATTATTAGAGAATATTCGAGTGTGTAGTGGATTCAATTCATGTAATTAGAATACGAAAACTATATGTCTAGGTTCCGAAGATGTTTGAGGTTATAATGATTGTGGAAATTAGAAAATAATTATATTTTTTTTTGTAATAGTATTGATTAATAACCTTATAACATGCGGAAAATGTTGAGATATCCAAAGACAAAATAATTAATCGATCTATTATCAAAGGGTAGTTCAAAATTATAATCAGTGAATTAGTCAGAAGCTTTGGCATCTATTAGACAATAAAGTGTATACAAACATTTTGGTAAATCATAAAGCTAGAAAGTCTAACATAGTATATATATATATATATATATATATATATATATATATATATATAAATATATATATATATATATATATATATATATATATATATGTATATATATATATATGATTTATATATATATGCATATATAAACACATATATACTATATATATAATATATATATATATATATATATATATATATATATATATACTGTATATATATATACTGTATATATATATATGTATATATATATATATATATATATATATATATATATATATATATATAGGAATAAGGACATGCCTGAGAACCTTTGTCCTACACTGGTCTAGTAACGGCTGCATTTACTGTTGTGTGTGTGTATATATATATATATATATATATATATATATATATATATATATATATATATATACATATATATATATGTGTGTGTATGTGTGTGTGTGTGTGTTTACGTATGTGTGCATTTATCTGGTTTCTCAGCAGCTACGAGTACCTATATACATATAGGAGAACTTGTGAGTGAAAGCTCAGAAGAGAACTAAGTCCAAAATATCATCATCTAAAATATTGAACTTACAGTATTTTTTTCCTGAGATTCTGGCCTCAATGAGAGAGAGAGAGAGAGAGAGAGAGAGAGAGAGAGAGAGAGAGAGAGAGAGAGAGAGAGAGAGAGAGAGAGAGAGAGAGAGAGAGAGAGAGATTTTAGATTTTTTCAATTGTAGGGTGACGATGGAAAATAAGAGGAAAAATATAATGGCTGATGGAATCTTTGTAAAATTGACCAGGATAATATAAAGTACTGGTTAATAAGTGAAAAATTTTAATTGTTTGATGATGATAACCTCAAAAACAGGGAACAAGGTACTCTAGTCATCAAAATCAATCCACGGAAAATTTACTTGTTTAGTAAAGGGTGAAACTTTTAGCCCTAGAGCTGTTTCATGGTTTCAGGACAAATACTGTTAAAGAGATATATATCTAGTTTTCTAGCTGTTGAATATGCTATAATGAATAATAACGAATCATAGAATATGTCATTTACTAGTCGCTGAATTTTTTAAAGAAAACGAAATGTTAAAATCAATGTAATAAAGAATACCCAATATTAGATTATTCCTAAAAAAAGATGATTCTCGAGACATAAAAATAAGTTTTCTCTATCAGTAAAAACCGCCCCCCACCCAAAAAAGAAAAAAATATTTTTTTTTTGGTCTTTATCGGTTTACATTTACTAGTGAGTTCATTTTAAATGTCATTTCTATAATCTGCTTTCTGTGAGTCTCAATGATTAGTTATTTTGTTATACATATCGCTAAATGACATCCTTTATGTTACATTTAAGAGAATTTGATGCAAAGATAATTTTGTATAAAGTGTATATACGATCCCAAAACTATCCATTCATAGGATAAAAAAATGACTATTTATCCAGTTTTATGGGTAATTACTTCAGGTATGTGGTCTTTTTCAAAAACGTATTTTGAAACTTATTTTTCATGAAACATTTGACAACAATAGATTAAATACCAATATATTGATTGATATGGATAAAGTCTAGACGTAAATTTCGTGAGTCAAAATATCCTTAGCCCCTCGGCTATGTTCTGATAGCTGCTTTGTACGGAGGTGGTCGCTCACATAATTCCTGCTCACATTCTTATGAAAACATGATTGATATATGACAGATGACCGTAAACTAAAAGAATCATAAGGGTCTAAGCCAAATATATATGTTTTGCTATGAGAAATGGCTGCAGATAAAAAGGAATTCAGATTTCGTCTGGATAGGAAACTGGCAAATCGGTTTAGAATTAGCAAAGCTAACAAAATGGCAAAAGCACGCCAGTTATCCTCTTTAACCATATCAATTGATACTATTTCTAGTACTTCTTTAATGCGAAGATATCTAACATTATTCAAAAGTGACTGAAGGACTAAAAACTTTTATTGTTAAAAAGATAATTATAGATAATGATGATTGATTGACTTAACATCAGAGTTAGTTTTAGTTTTAAGGTTATTGAAGAGATATTTTTGCATAGTTTAGGTGTAATATATATACAGTATATATATATATATATATATATATATATACATGTATATATATGTATATATATATATATATATATATATATATATATATATGTATGTATGTATGCATGTATGCACTATATAAATGTGTATATGTATATATATATATATATATATATATATGTGTATATATATATATATATATATATATATATATATATATATAATTATGCATATGTATGTATGTATGTATGTATACATTACATAAGTGTATATATAAAAATATATACCTACATGCATGCAAAATCTAGAGAATATATTTTCTGCTACAATTATCTCTACAAATTTAACAACACCAAATGCTCACTGACTTCATGCGTCATTTTCTTCGTCGTATCATTTTATAAAATAAAACTCCGAACGCAGGATAATTCAAAGGCCTTCCATACCCGAATAAGATACCCCAGTGCCCAGTTCATGGACTGAGCCATCAGAACGCCCATTGAACTAGCTGGGCATCATGATTGCCCAGTTCATGAACTGGTCAAACAGTCCTCGATATTGGGTCAAACTCTTCCTGGTGGAACTGCACTATACACTATCTCAGAGGGTAGAATTTTCTGGTCTTCTTGGTAAGTTTTCGATGACATTTGGGCATCATTGTTGTCTTTTAGTTTTTAATTAGTTGTACTGATTAAAATCTGACTTTTTGGGTTAGAATGTATGCATTATTATGCATATGTATATATATGAGTGTACTGTATATATACATATTCATATATACAGTATATGTATATAAATTTATAAATTTGTATACTGTATATACTGTATATGCATATTCATGTATGTATATATATAAATGTACATATATATAAATGCATATATATATATACATACATATATATATATATATATATATATATATATATATATATATGAATATATATATTATTATATATGTATAAACCTATATATATATATATATATATATATATATGAATATATATATTATTATATATGTATAAACCCATATATATATATATATATATATATATATATATATATATATATATATATATACATATATATATACAGTATATAATTTATATATGGGTTTATACATATATAATAATATATATATTCACATATATATATGTATATATATATGCATTTATATATATGTATATATATACATATATACAGTATGTGTATATATACATATATATGTATATATATATATATATATATATATATATAGAGAGAGAGAGAGAGAGAGAGAGAGAGAGAGAGAGAGAGAGAGAGAGAGAGAGAGAGAGAGAGAGAAAGAGAGGGGGTGGGATAAGTTATAGGGAGTCGAACAAGAGAGGGAAATGCCATATTTACAATATGTTCGTGTGAACCATATAACTGCAAGACCTAATTCCAAAACCCTTTTCCTCATATAATTCCAGAGTAACCACCGTATGTACAGCATGGCATCTCTACTCTGGAAGCGATTATTACTTTCCAGTGTTATATTCAATGAACTTTTGGTGGTCAATGAGTCATGCCAGGTGCCAACTAGTCTGCCAACACGCGTAGCCTTTCTAAACAGAGACGCCAGAAGTGTTGAGACTTCCATGGTGCCAAAGTTCCTGCGACCACCTGACAGTCTTCACTTATCAAAAGTTCTTTTGAGGAATTCGTCATTGGATTTACTATCTGGAAAAGAAGGAATCTTAGAAAAGGCTCCTTTGAAGGGTTTCGAAGACGGGGAGGAACTTGAACACGATTCTTTGACGTTGCTCTTCACTGTTCTTGTGCAGAAAGAACTCAGTCATTGTGATCTGATAATCGCAGCTGATGGACAGTTCATTGGGTCGCGTCTTGTGGAGTACCTCGTTGCTTTGCCCAATCACAAACAAGTCAGTTTATGAAAAAGTTCTTTGAGATTTGTCAGTAACAATTACTACATTAAACTCTATTCATAAGGAAAATTATATAAGATAAGCTGATTATGATGTCCATATACATGTATTTTTCTCATCTCATATCAAGAAGTCTCGATATCCCCTTTGTGAATGTTCTAAATTCAGTATTCTTAGGGTATGTGGAGCGTTTTATCATGAGTTTTCGTAGGACATTGGTTTAGTAACTGTTCTTCATTGGAAAAAAAAAAAGAGAATGAGATAAATATTTAATCATCGAAAATTCTTAGCAATTAGTTTTAGAAAAATACGTTGTACTGGTTAAAAGTGAAATGCACAGTTATACAAGATCAAAAAAACACTGCTATACATTCCATGTTTTCATGTTAGGATGTAAATTTAAAAATTTTGTAGTTTTAGTTTTTTATACAAACTGGTGTATTTTTGTTTTAGTATCTATCTCTCTCTTTTCGAAAGAGAATGGTGAATGAAATAGGTGCTAATCACGCTTCATTTTACTGTCTTGGGCTTCTTGCAATGGTAAACAATTATGAAATTATAATGTGAAATTAAAATAAAGAAACTCTTAGAATTCTTGCATAAGGCATTTGAATCTTTTTCACACATTATATCTATTTGAACAGACATTATGTATATTCATGAATTTAATAAACTGCTTATTTTGAAGACAGTAACATTTCAATTAAGGTAGAAAAACTAATATTTTTTTCAAAATGGTTTACTTATAATGGATAGATCATCCCTTGCAGATGTGCAATCTATAAATACACAAAAATCGATTGATATTGATATTTATTTCCCCTATACTTGAAATTACTTCTGCAATATTTTGTTCGTCTAGGTAATAGCTATAGAAGATGCAAATGACCTGAAATTCGTGAACTGGGCCTCCCCAAATTGCCACGGGAGTCTGTTCCTGATCTCCGACCCTGCGGTACTCATTGAGTTCTCGAATACTTATCAAGCATTCTGGGACTACCACGCCAAGTAAGAACTTGAGAGACGCATAACTTTGTCTAATTAGGAAGTCTTTGTTTTATATATACTTTGTTTTCTCGATTGGAACTGCATGATAGATCTCTTTTCAAGATGTCGATTCCTAGAATGTTATACGTTAATGGTGCATTATTTTGTATGGTAAGGAACTCTTTGTTTTATATATACTTTGCTTTGCCGATTGTAACAGCATGATAAATCTCCCGAAGATGTCAATTCCTATAATGTTATACGTTAAGGATGCATTATTTTGTCTGGTAAGGAACTCTTGGTTTTATATATACTTAGCATTGCCGATTATAACTGCATGAAAAATATCTTTTTAAGCTAACAGTTCCTTTAATTTTATACGTAAATGTAAGTAAAAGTTATAATAATGCTGTATGGCATAATGTGATGTTAATTGAATGAGGAAATAATGCTCTTAGAGGGATAGACCTATTGACCTTTGACGAGTTAAATTCTTATCTGGATCTTGGCATACAGTCATTATAACTTTACGAGTCTTCAGTCTAGTCTATCAGACTTTGTCTTGGATTAGATATTAACATATACATTCATAATACGTTGGAAACACTGCTTGATATATAAAGCTCAATAGTGGTGGCAAATATTTTATAAATGATTTGTAAAGGTTGGTCAAAGCCTAAAGTGTCACTCCATCCATATATTATCTTTTCGAATAAATAATCTAATCTTAATGATAAATAAGTATAAGGTCTTTAGAACTATTATTATTAAAATTATCAATACATTCTAAATTATTATTAAAATCATTAAAATTATTTTTATTAAAATTATCATTATTAGACTGATTAAAATCGTTGAAATTATTATTTATGTATACATATCAAAATTACTAAAATTATTAAAATTGTTAAAGATATTTTCATTATAATGATTGAAATTATACTTTTCATGCAAAATCAAAATTTTAGTTAACAGGAAATTGTATTTTCAGAGTGGTGATTGTTGGCCTTTCTGAAGAGCAGCTGAAAACCCTGGTTCAATTTCAGAACAGAAAAATCAGGAAAACTGAGCATATCCTTGGTATTGTTAAGGTAAATAAAGCAAATTAACTTTATTTCTTTATTTTCTCCACTCCCGTAAAAACATATACTCGGATATATATATATATATATATACAGTATATATATATATATATATATATATATATATATATATATATATATATATATATATATGTTTATGGTATATATGATTTTTATAATATAAGACATCTATATATATAGGTTTTATATATATATATATATATATATATATATATATATATATACATATACATATATATATATATATATATATATATATATATACATATATATATATATAATATATATAGGTTTTATATATATATATATACATATATATATATATACATATATATATATATATATATATATATACATATATATATGTGTGTGTGCATATATATGTATATATATATATATATATATATATATATATATATATATATATATATATATATATATATACACGCACACAGGTACGTGTAAGTGTTTGTGGGTACAAAATAATCGTAATTTTTTTCGTAATGTACTATGCCTCGTGGAAATAATATCAATCATTTTTTTTAAACTGCTACTTATCATCTCTATTTATGTTTGGCTATTAAACAAACTATGAATCAACATTACCATTTTCAATCTATAATCTAATGGCACTTTCTGATCAGGGTAACAGAGCTGGTCACTACAAGATATACATAAACAATCTATATGGGGGTGGAGG
>NC_090726.1:58914074-58921574 GCF_036898095.1 Palaemon carinicauda | reverse complement strand
TATCTCTTTTGACATTACTTTTTTTAGAATGATTTATTGTTAATTTGTTCTCTTCAGTTATTTATTTCCTTATTTCCTTTCCTCACTGGGCTATTTTTCCCTATTGGAGCCCCTGGGCTTATAGCATCTTGCTTTTCCAATTAGGGTTGTAGCTTGGATAGTAATAATAATAATAATAATAATAATAATAATAATATGGATTTTATATTACTCTTTAAGACAAAACTGTTATAAATCTCACGGTTTGAAATTTTTCTGATGATTTGAGAAGCAGAATACGAAGATAAACAAGAGGTAGATAAAGGCTTTTGTTAAGATTATTTCCAAGTGGCGAAAACAGACTCTTAAAAGCCAAAAAGATAATCTATAAAATAACATACGACTTGCTTATTGCTTCATTGGATTGTAAAATACATAAGTATTCAGCTTCTTGGTATATTTTAGAATAAGATTATGAAATTATTAATAAACTTAATATTAGTTCATGATATTTTTTTTTGAGTGTTTATATAGATATTGTGTCGTTTAGCCAGGAAATGAGTATTCATGAGTACAATCTACAATCCATGGTCTAAATCTGCACATCAATTTCTTAAAATTAAAGTAAATTTAATTTTATTTCAATGATAAGTAATGACAATGTAGGATTTTTTTTACTTTTATTAAAAAAATTACAGTTTTACTCATAGTTTACATAGTTTAAATATATTCATACTTTTTTGTGCGAACACAAGTTCATACGAATGCAATTCACACAGGCTCTGTCCACGCGATTCGCCATCACTGCTCTTCCAGACATAAACAAAGAAGTCTTAGCTGGAAAAGCCATTTTCATCAACAGCCGAGGATTTCTGGAATTCGCCAGGGATCAGCTGGTCACAGCCAGGGGCCGACCATTGGCCAGGCTTGTCAAAGTAATTGAATACTTAGTAGTGAATGTAGTTCATTGTGACAGGCGTAAACTTTATAATTTTTTGTCAAATTATTTTTATGGGGAATATATCGCAGGTATGGACAAGGCTCCTAAGTCAGGTTAGGCGAGGAACCATAGGTTAGGTGGTGTTCCTGTGTTCAATTTCCTTTTTAAATTGTGTTTTTTCCGTCATAACTTTTGCAATTTTATACCCCGTCTGTCCCAAATGAACTTCAAAGGCTCAGAATAGTTTTTCTTTCCCTTGTTCTAGAATAAGGTAAAATAGCGTTTAGTTAAATTTACAAATGCCTGCGTGAGTTCTTTATGCACTTGCTTATACCCAAGTTCGTATGCATAACGACTCGCACATGAACTTAGACGCGCTTGTACACGCACACGCACGCGCACACACATTAATTTCCATCTTCTTTTCCTTCTCACAGGAGTATCTTAAATTCTCTTTTCCTCCAGAGTTTCATTCCTCTCTAATTTTATGCATTTTCTTATACTGTCTCATATTTCTTCAATAAAGTTTCATTTCATAAGCTATTCCTGTTGTCACCCTTTTATAGCAAAAAAATAATATTATTCTACTTAATATTGATCTAAGAAGTTGAAATTATACCTTACCTGATAATGTCCAGTTTAATGCATTGATGAAGGATGTAATAGAATGCATGTACTCTTTATGAGCATTCAGGAAGTCATAGCTGGATGTGAATTTATACTTTTGTTTATCTATGGGTATTTAAAAACATTTGTATGCTGAAATATGTAAATACGCGCACAAAACGTAAAGAATAATTGTAATTATAATTTATGCACATATTTAGATATAAAGAGACATATATCTATATACGCAAATACGTATATATACATACATACATACATACATATATATGTATATATATATGTATATATATATATATACATATATATGTATATATATATATATATATATATATATATATTTATATACCTATATATATATGTATATATATATATATATATATATATATATATATACGTATTTATATGCGTGTATAAAAAACATATTTTTATATACATACATGTTTATATAAATAAATAGATAGATAGATACTGAAGATACGCTTACACACATTTATATATATATATATATATATATATATATATATATATATATGTATATATATATATATATATATATATATATATATATATACTATATATATACATACATATACTATATATATACACATACAATACTATATATATATATATATATATATATATATATATATATATTTACATATATATATTTATATATATACATATACTATATATATATACATCTATATATACATACATATACTATATATATATATATATATATATATATATATATATATATACATATATATATATATTTATATATATACATATACTATATGTATACATATTATATATACATGCATATACTATATATATACGTATATATACATATATATACATACACACATATATGTATATATGTATATATATATATATATATATATATATATATACATATGTAATTTAGAACACTTATGACTATGCATGGAATTTTAATTAGAAATAAACTGGTCTCCAATTATAATTTTCATTACTTACATTCTGTTTTCATTACAGGAATGCTTTGCCCCATTCAGCGTAGGCATGGCCTTCCCCATCTACTCTCCTCTGAGAGACAAATTCAGTTTGGTTCTTCAGCGTATGCTGGAAACTGGACTAATCAGGAAATGGCAACTGGAAGACGTCAGGCTTTATAGGAAGGTAAACCTAAAAAGTTTAAACTTCCAGCGAATGTTTTTATGTTGAGCAGGCTGACATAATGCTCTCTCTCATTATCATCTCCTCTTACGCCTATTGATGCAAAGGGCCTCGGTTAGATTTCGCCAGTCGTATCTATCTTGAGCTGCTAAATCAATATTTCTCCATTCATCATCTCCCAATTTACACTTCATAGTCCCAGCCATGTGGGCCTGGGTATTCCAATTCTTATAGTGCCTTGTGGAGCCTAGTTAAAAGTTTGGTGAACTAATCTCTCATGTGGAGTGCGAAGAACGTGCCCAAACTAATCTCTCTATCGTTTATATATGGAAGATCTATTTTAATACTTTTAGCTTTTTTTTAATATCTTATATTAATTATCCATTACCTCTCTTTTAGTTTATTTATTGATTTCCAATTCTTACGGGGCTACATTTCCCTGATGGAGTTCTTAGCCTTACAGCATCCTGCTTTTCCATATAGGGCTGTAGCTTAGCTAATAATAATAATAATAATAATAATAATAATAATAATAATAAAAATAATAATAATAATAATAATAATAATAATAATAAAGGCAAATGATGTCTTTAGGAGATTTTTAGACGACCGAAATAAATTAATAAGCTTTATTATAAATGATAGAGAAAACATGAAAGGTGTGTTTTATGGAATAAGTTTTTTTTTCATAATTCTGTTCAAGTTATGATAAAAGATCAATAAAGGATCTTTTAAGGTGTGAAAACTAAGATCTCAAGTAGGCCTAATGCTTCATAAACCGTCTAAAAAAAACCAGCTCTAGTAAAAGAACTGATTCTTCAATCCATTGTTTATCATTTAGATATGAAAGTCCATCAGAATTTTTATGTATCGTTTTTTTCTATGCAATATTCTTTAAAATCGTAGAATCGAAGAAATTATAGACTCGATAGGAGTGACTTTAATTTGCTGACGGTAAAGATACATGAACATTTGAGCAATTGTTTTACATTTTCGTTAAATGTTTATCCGGATGAAAATAGCCGAAAACCTTGTCCATAGATTATTATTAATATTGCTTCAACTTATAAATCAAAGGGAATTTTTAGAAAAGGCCTTATTTAATAATGAGAACTTTCCTTACTTGACGTTTGATATAATTTACAAATACTTATTGGCTATTAAAATGTGAGGTCTTATCCAATTCATGGTAAAGATGAAATAATAACATGAATTTAGCTCTATAGGCAATTAACTCTTTTACGATATCTTTCAGAACAATGGCTAAAAAAAATTAGTACACCTTAAAGGATATCTCTTCGCAAATGCCATAAAACCTGATCAAATTTGTCATGAAATCTTTTTAGATAACTACTATTTTTTTTTCTAATACTTAATGATATCTCTTAGAAAATACCTAAAATCTCACCAAATATATAAGGATATCGCTCTTAGCATATACCTAAAATCTGCTAGATATCAGAGCAAATAGTTATAGATATATCTCTCAGAAAATGCCTAAACTCTGGCCAAGTATATAAGGAAATCTCTCTTAGCAAATGCTTAAATGTGACCAAATTTTTAAGGAAATCTCTGAATAACTACTAGAAATCAGGGCAAATGTCTATTGATATCACTTACTAAATGCCTAAAATCTGAACAAATATATAAGGACATTTCTCTTAGTAAATGCCTAAAATCTGACAAAATCTTTAAAGAAATCTCTCTGAACAACTTCTAGAAATTAGAGCAAATTGTTATAAATATATCTCTCAGAAAATGCCTAAAATCTGACAAATCTATAAGGATATCTCTCTTAGTAAATGCCTAAACTCTGACAAATCTATAAGGATATCTCTCTTAGTAAATGCCTAAAATCTGACAAAATCTTTAAAGAAATCTCTCTGAACAACTTCTAGAAATTAGAGCAAATTGTTATAAATATATCTCTCAGAAAAAGCCTAAAATCTGACAAATCTATAAGAATATCTCTCTTAGTAAATGCCTAAAATCTGACAAATCTATAAGGATATCTCTCTTAGTAAATGCCTAAAATCTGACAAATCTATAAGGATATCTCTCTTAGTAAATGCCTAAAATCTGACAAATCTATAAGGATATCTCTCTTAGTAAATGCCTAAAATCTGACAAATCTAAAAGGATATCTCTCTTAGTAAATGCCTAAAATCTGACAAATCTATAAGGATATCTCTCTTAGTAAATGCCTAAAATCTGACAAATCTATAAGGATATCTCTCTTAGTAAATGCCTAAAATCTGACAAATCTTTAAGGATATCTCTCTTAGTAAATGCCTAAAATCTGACAACTCTAGAAGAATATCTGTCTTAGTAAATGCCTAAAATCTGACAAATCTATAAGGATATCTCTCTTAGTAAATGCCTAAAATCTGACAAATCTATAAAGATATCTCTCTTAGTAAATGCCTAAAATCTGACAAATCTATAAGGATATCTCTCTTAGTAAATGCCTAAAATCTGACAACTCTAGAAGGATGTCTCTCTTAGTAAGTGCCTAAAATCTGACAAATCTATAAGGATGTCTCTCTTAGTAAATGCCTAAAATCTGACAAATCTATAAGGATATCTCTCTTAGTAAATGCCTAAAATCTGACAACCCTAGAAGGATATCTCTCTTAGTAAATGCCTAAAATCTGACAACCCTAGAAGGATATCTCTCTTAGTAAATGCCTAAAATCTGACAAATCTATGAAGATATCTCTTTTAGTAAATGCCTAAAATCAGACCAAATATATATTGATATTTCTTAGCAAATGCCTAAACCCTGACCAATGTCTCATAGCAAATGCCTAAACCCTGACCAATGTCTCATAGCAAATGCCTAAACCCTGACCAATGTCTCATAGAAAATGCCTAAACCCTGACCAATGTCTCATAGCAAATGCATAAACCCTGACCAATGTCTCATAGCAAATGCCTAAACCCTGACCAATGTCTCATAGCAAATGCCTAAACCCTGACCAATGTCTCATAGCAAATGCCTAAACCCTGACCAATGTCTCATAGCAAATGCCTAAACCCTGACCAATGTCTCATAGCAAATGCCTAAACCCTGACCAATGTCTCATAGCAAATGCCTAAACCCTGACCAATGTCTCATAGCAAATGCCTAAAATCTGACCAATGTCTCATAGCAAATGCCTAAACCCTGACCAATGTCTCATAGCAAATGCCTAAACCCTGACCAATGTCTCATAGCAAATGCCTAAACCCTGACCAATGTCTCATAGCAAATGCCTAAACCCTGACCAATGTCTCATAGCAAATGCCTAAACCCTGACCAATGTCTCATAGCAAATGCCTAAACCCTGACCAATGTCTCATAGCAAATGCCTAAGATCTGACCAATGTCTCATAGCAAATGCCTAAACCCTGACCAATGTCTCATAGCAAATGCCTAAACCCTGACCAATGTCTCATAGCAAATGCCTAAAATCTGACCAATGTCTCATAGCAAATGCCTAAACCCTGACCAATGTCTCATAGCAAATGCCTAAGATCTGACCAATGTCTCATAGCAAATGCCTAAACCCTGACCAATGTCTCATAGCAAATGCCTAAACCCTGACCAATGTCTCATAGCAAATGCCTAAACCCTGACCAATGTCTCATAGCAAATGCCTAAACCCTGACCAATGTCTCATAGCAAATGCCTAAGATCTGACCAATGTCTCATAGCAAATGCCTAAACCCTGACCAATGTCTCATATCAAATGCCTAAAATCTGACCAATGTCTCATAGCAAATGCCTAAACCCTGACCAATGTCTCATAGCAAATGCCTAAACCCTGACCAATGTCTCATAGCAAATGCCTAAGATCTGACCAATGTCTCATAGCAAATGCCTAAACCCTGACCAATGTCTCATAGCAAATGCCTAAACCCTGACCAATGTCTCATAGCAAATGCCTAAGATCTGACCAATGTCTCATAGCAAATGCCTAAACCCTGACCAATGTCTCATAGCAAATGCCTAAACCCTGACCAATGTCTCATAGCAAATGCCTAAGATCTGACCAATGTCTCATAGCAAATGCCTAAAATCTGACCAATGTCTCATAGCAAATTCCTAAACCCTGACCAATGTCTCATAGCAAATGCCTAAACCCTGACCAATGTCTCATAGCAAATGCCTAAACCCTGACCAATGTCTCATAGCAAATGCCTAAACCCTGACCAATGTCTCATAGCAAATGCCTAAAATCTGACCAATGTCTCATAGCAAATGCCTAAGATCTGACCAATGTCTCATAGCAAATGCCTAAACCCTGACCAATGTCTCATATCAAATGCCTAAAATCTGACCAATGTCTCATAGCAAATGCCTAAACCCTGACCAATGTCTCATAGCAAATGCCTAAACCCTGACCAATGTCTCATAGCAAATGCCTAAGATCTGACCAATGTCTCATAGCAAATGCCTAAAATCTGACCAATGTCTCATAGCAAATGCCTAAACCCTGACCAATGTCTCATACCAAATGCCTAAACCCTGACCAATGTCTCATAGCAAATGCCTAAGATCTGACCAATGTCTCATAGCAAATGCCTAAACCCTGACCAATGTCTCATAGCAAATGCCTAAACCCTGACCAATGTCTCATAGCAAATGCCTAAACCCTGACCAATGTCTCATACCAAATGCCTAAACCCTGACCAATGTCTCATAGCAAATGCCTAAGATCTGACCAATGTCTCATAGCAAATGCCTAAACCCTGACCAATGTCTCATAGCAAATGCCTAAACCCTGACCAATGTCTCATAGCAAATGCCTAAA
>NC_090726.1:58876574-58906574 GCF_036898095.1 Palaemon carinicauda | reverse complement strand
AGAGAGAGAGAGAGAGAGAGAGAGAGAGAGAGAGGAGAGAGAGAGAGAGACTAAACAGAACAAATATAACAGAGACAGCTAGAGAGAGAGAGAGAGAGAGAGAGAGAGAGAGAGAGAGAGAGCATCTCAAAATAAGTTGGACCTATAACTTAGGGGTCATTCATAAGAGATGTTCATCCAAAGTGAGATCGCGTGGTGGAAACCCTCGAGTCCAGCAATTACCTGGCGGAGCTCCAGGTGAGATGAGCTAAGCAAGGAAGCTCTCGTCCAGCAGGTGATTGGAGATACTCGTTCAACTGGAGAATTTGAAGGTCAGTTTCGTATCGTTCATCCTCTGTTTTTCGGGTATTTTGAAGAGTTCTAAGGCTTATCTAAAGTCAAGAGGCCTTTTTTTTGTTTGTATAAATATATATATATATATATATATATATATATATATATATATATGATTTATATATATATAAATATATATATATATATATATATATATATATATATATATAATTTATAGATATACTGTATATATGAGGCCCTTTGCGTCTATAGGCGTAAGAGGAGATTATATATATATATATATATATATATATATATATATATATATACATATATATATATATATATATATATATATATATATATATATAAATTGCTGAAAACCCTATTTCATAAGTCAATACATCCTTAGTCAGAAAGAATCACGCCAAAATCCAAAGGCTGAGATTCAATAAAAAGAAAATAATAGGGTTTAATGGAAGCAGGCGAAAAAAAAAATCTGGTTTATACTTTAAAATTGCCTATGAAATGTTCTTGTTGCGTATGACTCATTTATAATTAAAACATTGATATGGCTGGAGGAAATAGTTGGGGATCTTCATTATGCCTTGCTGTGAAAATCTGTAGACATTCAGTAATTCAGCATCTGTCATGAAAGACTCGTTTTCTCCGCATAGCATGACGAAGTTACCCCCTTACTGATGATTAAAATGTAATAGATACTGATTGTAATAATTTTTATTTCACTGTATTATCAGGTATTCAATTTTTCTTGTTAATACTTTCTTAATTGTTAATTTGTTCCCATCATTTATTTATTTCCTTATTTCCTTTCCTCACTGGGCTATTTTTCCCTATTGGAGCCCTTGGGCTTATAACATCTTGCTTTTCCAACTAGGGTTGTAGCTTGGCTAGTAATAATAATAATAATAATAATAATAATAATAATAATAATAATAATAATATCTGACAAACCAGTGTATGTGCAGTAGATGTAATGGTGATTTCCCAACCACATCGCGACGACTTACATAAAAAGTATAATTGTTCATATTATAAAAATATATTTTTATAAAAGTAAAATATGATTAAAACTGTAAAAATCTGATTCTCTTCTAACCCTGAATTCATCTCTGTGATAAGTGTCTAACTGATTTAGTTGTCTGCTAAGAAGTTAGAGCGACCCTTTTTCAATGCTAACTTAGTAAGGAACTTAGGAGTCAACTAACTCTTAGAGAGGTTTTATGAATAATATTTAGCACGAAATTAGCTTAGTATTTAACTAAATGCAGATGTAGTTCCCAACTAGGCTCAGCAAGGTTTTAAGAATTCTGATTTACAAAGTTATATAGATAAAACAGTAAGTGGAGAAAAATCTAAGTGGAAAGAAAACTTAAATTATATTAGATACTACAAAAAGGAAGTTGCTGTTTATAAAACAATAAAAGTAGGTTATAAGAAAATATTCCATTTTTTTTTCTTTTTTTTTTTTTGACAGATGGATAAGCGGACCTTTCTCCCCTTGGCCGTAGTAACTGGATTTATACTGGCTTCAACTATAGTTGATACAAGTAAGTATCTATCTATCTATCTATTTGTCTATCTATCTATCTATCTATCTATCTAACAGGTAATAAATAATTGCAGACATTTATTCATGCCTTCTTCATGAGACCTAATACTACACTGTATTCTAGAATTCTTATTCCAGCTCTGGCCAAGACGTCTAATGATCTTCCTAATCAGGTAGTTGAATCGGTATCGGTGGAACTAAAAGTTCAGACTTGCAGCTAATATTTTTATGTTGAACATGCTGGCATAATTTTCTTTTTATAGTTTATTTATGAAAGATCTATTCTGATGTCGTTACTGTTTTTCAAATACGTTATTCTAATTGTTCATTACTCCTCTTGTAGTTTATTTGTTTCCTTGTTTCATATCTTCACTGAGCTATTTTTCCCCGTTTGAACCCTTGTGGTTATAGAATCATGCTTTTCCATCTAGAGTTGTAATAATAATAATAATAATAATAATAATAATGACAATATTAATAAAATAATAATAATAATAATAATAATAATAATAATAATAATAATAATAATAATAATAATAATAATAATAATAATAATAATAATAGTATTAGTAATAATAATAATAATAATATAGTTATATTTTTTAATTCTTTTGACATCACTATTTCTACAACGATTTTTTTTTTTCATAAATCCAAGGCAGGATTTTAGTAGACGTTGCCAAGTTCCAGTCAGGAGAGAAAGCCACGATCAATTCCATGCTGGATGGTGGCATGGACAGCTTCCCAACAATGGATCAGGTAAATACTAGATTTGAAAAAAAAATTGTAGTTGAGTAGAAGTGAGTTCAAGTACCCAAACAAATACACATAGGAATATACAAATATCTATGCACAATAAAATAAGCCTATATATATATATATATATATATATATATATATATATATATATATATATATATATATATGTATATATATACATATATACATATACATATATATGTATATATATATATTTATATATATATTTATATATATATATATCCATAGATCTGTGCATATTTGTATACACAGTATATATATATATATATATATATATATATATATATGTATGTATATATATACATATGTATATATGTATATATATATATACATATGTATATATGTATATGTATATATATATATATATATATATATATATATATATATGTATATGCACATATATATATACTTATGTATATATATGTGTGTATATATACATATATATACAGTAATATATATTATATATATGTATATACACACACACACACACACACATATATATATATATATATATATATATATATATATCAGTCGTTACTAGTCCACTGGAGAACAATAGCCTCAGACATGTGCTCCCATGCTCTTCTGTTTATGGTTTTTCTATTGCCTGTTTATACACGCAAATTATCTTAGCTCGTCAATCTATCGTTTTCTCCACCTTTTCCTACTTCTTTTGCAATCTCTAAAGACCTATTCTGTTATCATTAGTGTACATCTATTGCCTGTCATTCTCATTATATGTCCTGCCTATGTTCATTTCTCTTATTTTACAAGTTGTTAGAATATCTTCAACTTTAGTTTGCTCTCTTATCCATGTTGCTATTTTGCTCTTACTTTGTGTTATTCCTATTATTAATCTTTTCATATCTCTTTGAGTTGTAACTAGCTTATTTTCTAAGGATTTATTAAGGCTTTAAGTTTCTGAAGCATAACTTAATACTGGTAATACCATATTAAATACTCTTGTTTTTAGAGAAAGTGGCATTTTAATTTTCATAATTTTTCCATAAGATAATATAACCCATTGTATTAGATGTCCATAATTGCCTAAAAGTCATATGATTATGATTACCGTTTGTCATGATAGGTTACGATGACCCTCCACTTGCGACTCCGACATTTCACTTCACACATTCCTCTTCTAAGTTACGCCACTGAAGGGTCAAGCGAAGAATTCTTAGTTGGTGAGACAGTGAAGAAGTTTTATTACTTATATTGTTCAATTAAACTATTTTATATTTATCAAGAGTTTCAGGTCTTGTTTGCAATTATCAGAATTTCTAACAAGGTATTTTATTGATTAAAAAGGGTGGAATGGGTTTCTCAAGCATTTTTGTGGACCTATCAATAAATGTACACGAATAATTATTAAATTAGATTTTCTCTGCAAAGTCGAATTATTATCATTTAATTTTTCATGAAGAACTACTTGTAAAGCAAATATTTTTTCATTCATATAATTTAGCAATGACAAAATATAATATATACTTTATTTCTATGAAATACATATATCCAGATGAAGCCCACTTTTTCATTGGACAGAATTGGTGCCGAAGAAAAAGAACATGCATGTTTTCTGCTGCAATGGGCTTGTGTCAGAGGCGATCAGATACGAACCTAAAATGTTCAAGTGGGTTCACATTGGTGTTGGACTGAACCTTACAGCGCGTACTCTCTACGTTGAAAATGACGATATCGTGAGTCTTTTTGTGATTTCAATGAACAGATGAGAGATAAGAAATCTTCTGAAAAGTTGACTTGGGCTTTTCGAAGATACCTTGAGAAACCAAATTAGTATATTAATTTTTCATGATTTTTTTTTTGGAGTGATTTTGATGATTCAAATGAGATAAAAAATCTTTTGAAAAAGTTGACTTGGGCTTTTCGAAGATTTCTTGAGAAACCAAATCAGTATATTGAGTTTTCATATTTTTTGGGGGGTGGGGGGGAGGGGGATTTCAATGATTCAAATGAGATAAAAAAATATCTTTTGAAAAAGTTGACATGGACTTTTCGAATATTTCTTGCGAAACCAAATTGGTGTATTAATGTTTTTGGTATTTCAGATAACAAAAATCAATTTGAAAATTGATTATTCTAAAATGCCAGCTGGAAATAAACTAGAAGTGGCTGGTGGGGGTCGTTTCGTCCTGGGCCAGAGGCTTTACTCCACCTCTGGTGGCTTCCACATCCTTGAATCGCTGGATGGTGAAATTGCTGACTACAAGGTCTACGACACTCTCCTCACGCCAAGAGAGATTGCCGATATACTTAACTGCCAGAACGTAATTGTGTCTCGTCCTCCCATCATCTCGCTAAAAAACGGGAGCCTGGAACGCGTTGGCTCAGTAGTCCTTCGCCAGATATATCTGGATACGGTCTGCAGTCAATATTCGACCGAGTTCTATTTATTTTTCCCCGAGAAGAGGAATTTCCATGACTCGAAATCATGGTGCGAGAAGATCAAAGGGAGTTTGATTCTCCCCCAAAATCCAGAACTGAATGAGAAGCTCTTCCACACTTTCTGGCCATATCGCGAGCAGTGCCAGGACATCTGGACTCACCTTTACTGGCTTGGTTTTGAAGGATCTCTCAAAACCCTCACTTGGCAAAGACTAAGCGATGGGAGGCCTCTAGACTGGTTCAATTTCCTTTCACAGTACAAAACAGTAACGAAGGAATTCCAGTGTGCAGCTGCAGTCAGCCACGACGCCTATAAATGGGCAGCTTGTCCCTGTGAAATCGAAGTCTGTATCTTGTGCAATTTCACGACCCATCCAGAGCTGAGATTGCGAGGACTATGTAAAATTTCATTATGGGATCGAACCTACTCTTTCAGAGAAAGTGCCAATTACAGTCTTCTGTTTGATGGGTTGGCGCACACGATGATTAATTTTCAGGGTGGCACCTGGGTCATGAGGAGTCGTCTCTATCCTGATCTTGGTGCCAAAATGGTTCTCAAGAGACGGGGAGAATATCCCGTTGGTGTCCACACGTGGGAAATATTTGGCGATAGGTGCCCAGAGAAAAAGGTTAGTCAGAAAAAGCGTACTTGTAAAAGGTTGTAATGAGCTGCTTGTGGAGTACATGGAGAATTGTATATATAAGAAACTCAAGAAACGTAAACGAACAAATAAAAAGAGGAAAATATTAATCAGCAAAGGATGAAAAGGGCTCAAATATCATGATAGTTTGCGTCATCTGTTCGTATCTTTAGCTACATCTAAAAGTGTTTTCCTTGCATGAAGTTGTGGGATATAAAAACAGGATTTGTGAATGGAACGTGCATTGATTGTTTGTAGATGATTCTTTGCTGATTTGGGATAGTGAGGAGAATCTCCAAAATAAGGTGAGAGTGTTTGAAAGTGTTTACAAGAGGAAATCCTTGAGAGTAAATATGAGTATGAGTAAGATAATTAAATGTTCAGGAACCAGGAAAATAAGGTTATGACTGGTGAAAGATTGGAGGTAGTTGATTTGTTGAATCGTTGGAACTTCAGAAGTTCAAACTTGCTGCAAATATTATGTTGAACAGGCTATCATGAGTCTCCCTTCATATTTTATATAGGACATATCTTTTCTAACGTTGCTGCTGCTCTTAAGATTTTCTATATTATTTGTTTATTACATTCCACGTAGATTATCTATTTCCTTATATCCTTTTTTCACTGGGTTATTTTTTCCTGTTGGAGCCCTTGGACTTATATTATTCAGCTTTTCCAACTAGGGTTGTAGCTTAGCTGGTAGCAATAACAACAACAAAAACAACAACAACAACAACAACAATAATAATAATAATAATAATAATAATAATAATTATTATTATTATAATAATAATAAGGGCTTTTTAGGATTTTACTTGATTGACCTAAGATTTATTAAATCTCACCCTTTTCATTCCATTTCTCAGACCAACATCTTACTAACATCATGCGACAGCGCTCAGTACACTTGCAACGACGGATCCTGCATCAAGAAGGATGCTCGGTGTGACCTGTCCGTGGATTGTGCAGATGAAAGCGACGAGATGAATTGCAATGTTATCCAGCTTCCTCCCGGTTACTCTGCGAAGATCCCGCCACCCAGCTACCTCTCGGAAGCTCTGCCGGTCTATGTATCGTTCAATATCACGTCCATCAAGGAATTTGATCTGGTTTCCTTCACGATCGGGGTAGATATGCTGATCACCACCAGGTGGGAGGACCGTCGGCTCAAGTACAAGAACTTACGGGCGAGTTATAGAGCCAACCAAGTGGAGATGGTCGATTCTGTTTGGACTCCAAAGCTGAAGTATCGAGATGGTACTTTAAGCTCTGCTGAGTTTTATGTTCATTCACAGGCCATCTATATCAAGCGTTTAACTGGACCGTTGCCCGATGACGATACGACCATTTTTGAAGGTACCGTAACTTGAAGCCCTCAAATCTATTTAGTTTTTTACATTGACTATGAAGAAAGGTACTTCTTTTATTGTTAGGAACTGATGAATTCGATAAATAGTTTGATTTTCTCATGAGAGAACGTTGTCTCTTATCTTATTCACATAGAAAGGCAGTTCTATTACTTTAAAACTATCAAACGCTAAAAATTCCCTACAGGGGTCTTTTGCTTACCTTTTCTTACTTTAACTTTAATTCAAGTGTTACTTTCCTGGTCAAATTACGCAAGTGAACCCTACTCTCTACAGGACCTAAAAGATCAGTTTATCGTATACATTCTTGGGTATTTTGCATATCACACTGCATGACTGGTGTTAATTGTCAAATCCACAGTCTTACGCTACTTATCCAAAAGGTTAAGTAGTTGCCTAATTTTACCTTAATACAATTAGCTTAAAGACTTCTGTTCTTCTTAATTTATTTACGAAATGACCTTCTGTGTTCTAGAAATCATGAACAAAAGTCTTTTCTTAAATTACTCAAATTAATTTCCTGATATTTCTCTCCAACAGTGTAAAAAAGCCGTAATTTTAATCAGAGATTCTCCGTAAAAATATAGTTATCATCCTCAATTTAGTAAAATACAGACGACCGTAATTTTACCATACTTTGTTATTATCTTTCACGGGTTGGTGACCGCAATATCACTCCTTTACGTTAATATATCCGATTTTAAAACAGTAAATGCTTGGCAACATTTCTACCAGGAATTTTCCCATTTTTTACGGCAAATGTTTAATAGTGAACTATGATACTATGCATTGATGAGATGCCTAATAATCAAATTTGTTTGCAGATACACTATACGGTGGAATAGGGAACACCCTGACTATGGAACAGGAGAATTCCTTCAGATTAAAGTGTTATTTTCACCTTCAGATGTACCCATTTGATCGTCAAATCTGCTCTATTGAATTCATCTTGCACGAGTTAACTACAGACTTGGGGGTTCTGGTTAAGGTAACTATTTTTCTATCTTTTATTGATAATTTATATAGTGGTTAACTTTGCAATAAGTTCATATTATTTACATTTTTATCCTAAAGTTTATCGTAGAAAGCTCATAATTTATAAATGCAAACATTACAAGTACTAAAGTTACATACGAAAGTAATTATCAGATTCTGTTAAAGGTAACTTTTTTCTTTTTTATTAATTAATTATACAATGGTTAAACTTTAAAATAAGGTCATATTATTTCATTTATTATCTTTTAGTTTATCGTACAAAGCTCATAATTTATAAATGCCAACGTTACAAGAACAAAAGTAACATATTAAAGTAATTAGCTGAAAAAATAGCTTTTACATTCACTTCCATATGATTTTATCAGACTATATCTATTACTAAAGACTCAACTCTTTATAAATTCAATCATTTTCCTGTCATCATCAATTAATCCGATTTGTACCTGAATCAAACTCCCCAATTGACATCAGTTCTGTAGTTCAATTTTTTTTTTTTTTTTTTTTTTACTATGACTCATAGATGGCTGCTTGTGTGACTTTGACTTATAAGCTGTTACTTTTCGAAATTTTAATAATTTTGATAACTCTAGTAATAATAATTGTAATAATAATTTTGATAATTTTGAAAATTTTGATAATTTTGAAAATTTTGATAATTTTGAAAATTTTGATAATTTTGAAAATTTTGATAATTTTGAAAATTTTGATAATTTTGAAAATTTTGATAATTTTGAAAATTTTGATAATTTTGAAAATTTTGATAATTTTGAAAATTTTGATAATTTTGAAAATTTTGATAATTTTGATAATTATTAATTTCAATAATTTTGATAATTTGCACTAAGCTTCTATATTACAGAAACTGAATGCAAATTATCTATACGATAATTGCTGTGACTGCAGTCATATGATGATGCATGCTATAGAAGCACCTTCCAAAAAGTATATTCTTAAAAACAAGAAATAAGTAATACAAGGAACTCTCTTTAGTAGAAAGTCTTGTCTTTCAGAAGGGTGATGGTGTGGTGTTCACTGGACAACGGAGGTTATTAGAATATTCTCTACTTTCGGAAATCTATAGTAATTTTACCAGAGATTCCGTTAGTTATGTTAAGGTAAGCTTCCATAGAATCTTTATGTCTATGATTTGTTTTCTACATAAGATTTTTAAACCCTTGAAAAGAGTTCCTTGTTCTAATCGATAAAATAATAGGCCTTTTAAGACCAATATATATACCATTGAAAGAGTATAATACTCTATTTTATCTGAGCTTATTAATCCAAAGTCATTGCTTTAACAAAATCATTAAAGCACAAAGCATTATTTCTCGATTCATGTAAAAATGTTCGAATCATTAGATCATAAAATTTTTTATCTAAATATAGTTGGAGGTAGAAGTCGATAATATATTTCAATTCTAAGTAAAATTTAGAGAAATATCCTTCCAATCCTAGGATACCACAAACTTTAGAAACAACTTATTGATCTTAATCGGAATTATCCTATGACACTCTTACCTGTTGAGGAAAATGTTTTTATGTTGACCAGGCTGACACGAGTCTTTTTATTGTTTATATATGACATATATGTTTTTGACGTTGTTAATAGTTTACGTAGGACATATCTGTTTTGACGCTGTTACTGTTTTTAGAACGCTATATTGTTAATTTATTCTCATCATTTATTTATTTCCTTATTTCCTTTCCCCACTGGGCTATTTTTCCCTGTTGGAGCCCTTGGGCTTATATCATCTTGCTTTTCCAGCTAGTGTTGTAGCTTGGCTAGTAATAATAATAATAATAATAATAATAATAATAATAATAATAATAATAATAATAATAATAATAATAATAATAATAATAATAATAATAACAGTTTGGAAGGTACTGCCAGAAAATTTCCATGACCGCAGTTTGTCCGAGAGTTATAACGAGAAGCTAGGAATTAATATCAGAAATGTCTACTAAGATTGACATATTGAAAGTTATTAATCATGTTTAGTTTTATAAGACATACGGAACCAGTGAATAGCTGTCGAAAGGCTGAAATTTTATCTCGTCTTAACTCAGTTACCCTGTAGGAGAGAAGTCTTTTTGTCAATGCCCCTCTTGTATTAAACTATAGGCATTAGTAAAGGGTTTTTGTAATGTCCCTCCGGTGCCTATCTACACTTGATTCTTAGTTTCCTACTTTTACTCTGTTCCCGTTCATTTTTTTTTTATCTAGTCCAACTTTTCATTTTCAATTCATTGTACATCTTCAGAGTCTTCCCCTACTTACCCGTCAGAGCTCAATGGTCTTCCCAGTTCCAACGCTAAGTCACATAGCCCAAATTCATTACATCCATCCATAAAAAATTATTTGCAACTCTATCAAGCAATAATTTTTCGTCATTAAAGGGAGCATATTAACTATTAAGAAGAATAGTTGTTCTTTTAAAGCTATACCGTTGAGTACATGGCTGTTGTTATGTTGACTTTTAAATCTACAGAAAAACAGATTCTGTACAAAGGCTTTACTGTCTTATGCTGAGTCTGTAAGGTTTAATTCTCCACGCGCTCGGTGACTGAGGTTACATAGTAGAAGTCTATGTACAAAAAAGCTACAGAAATGTTACAAGTAATCTATCTGAGATACAGTTTTATGCAGTTTGTCAACTTTCGCTACCATTTAAGATAAAACTTAATTCATGTGTATTATTGTTAATACTGTAGTCACCAATAAATTAAAAACACATCCACTCACTGCATTTTACCTTTCAATTTCTTAGCATTTATTGAAATAAGCCACTTTGCAATGTACTAGTTATATATTTTCCCTCTTATAATCCAGGTTATAATGGAGTTCCGGAATCTATTCGGGTATTACATCGGAAATACCTTCATCCCTACACTCATGCTGGTCCTCATATGTTATGGCTGTTTTTGGTTTGATCTCACCGACTTTCAGGTAACCATAAGATTTAATTTTCAAGTTTTTAATCTTTCAGATTCTATTTTCTGCTCTGATTATAAAATACAACACTTAAACTCATTGGTTGTTTCCATGCATCTCCAACCACAGAATGACATAAGTATCTTTTTATAGTTTATATATAAAAGATCTGTTCTAATGTTATTACTCTTCTTAAGATATATTATTTCAATTGCTCATTGCCTTTGTTGTAGTTTATTTATTTCCTTTCCTCACTGAGGTATTTTTTCCCCGGTTGGAGTCCTTGAATTTATAGCATCCTGTTTTTCAAACTAGTGCTTTAGCTTAGGTAGCAATAATAATAATAATAATAATAATAATAATAATAATAATAATAATAATAATAATAATAATAATAATATTAATAATAATAATAATAATGATAATAATAATAATAATAATAATAATAATAATAATAATAATAATAATAATAATAATAATACAGAGCTTGTAGCCTAGCTAATAATAATAATAATAATAATAATAATAATAATAATAATAATAATAATAATAATACAGAGCTTGTAGCCTAGCTAATAACAATAATAATAATAATAATAATAATAATAATAATAATAATAATAAAAGTAGCCAGATATAATTCAACATTTCCCAACACAATCACCTTGACTTCCAGGATCGCATCATGGTCTCCCTGACAGCTCTCTTGGTCTTGGCCACGTTCTTCTCCCAGATCAGCCAGTCCATCCCGAGAACATCCTACCTGAAGCTGATAGACGTCTGGTTCCTGGCTCTCATCACGGAGGTTTTTGCCATCATCGTATCCTTGGTCTTCATAGAGGTCCTCCGATTGAGAGTCCCGAATGGCACGATGATCAAAGTGGTGCCACTTAACAGTGCCACTTCCTCTCGGTTTGATAAGTTGTCCTCTATTCGTGGTTACGCTAACCCAGAGAGGTTAAATAGGTTGTTTATTCTGGTGTATCCAATAACACTCTTGATTCTGTTGTTTATATTCGTGTCGGTGACTACCAATAGTCTGTATGGTGAGATTGATTATAAATTGAATTGATTTTATTTGACATTTTATAGTCAATTACTTTCAGCGATGCAGATTTGCACCGACTCGCAGCGGTGCCCTTTTAGCTCGGAAAAGTTTCCTCATCGGTGATTGGTTAGAATTATCTCGTCCAACCAATCAGCGATCAGGAAACTTTTCCGAGCTAAAAGGGCACCGCTGCGAGTCGGTGCAAATCTGCATCGCTAAAAGAAATGGACTATAGTTATGTTAGAGTAAACTTAACTCATGGTAGGTTAACTCAAGAAAAGCGAAAAATTTATAAAAATCTATCGTTAGTGAATTATATCTTTAAGAGTATTTATCTCCCGGGAGAAATTATAGGTTAACCAAATTTACTTTGGAATACCAAGTAATGTTTTGTTTTCAATATACATTGTAAACTACATGAAAAATAACCAAAATTGTTTCTAGAATCAGCATGCTAATGACTTCCTGAAGAAATTCCACTAAATATTATGCCCTGGCCTTTTGACCATAGTTTTAGGATTTCAATGCTATTGTATGTAATGAGCAAGCAATTACATTTTAGTCATGTACTTAAATGGGTTCTTTTTAAGCTTGTAGGTTGAAGGAAGATTTTCCTTTCTTTAATTCTTTAATTTTAATCATGCCCTTCTTTCATTCAGTTGCATGACTAGAGAAATTGTTGAAGATCATTGATACATTATTCAATTGCTTTTTAATGCTCTGACATTTCCAAACATTAATGAAAAAAATGAGGTTACATAATACAAGTAATTTTCGATATATTACAAATTTGCCAAAGAAAAGTCTACTTCATTAAAAAATCAAAGGAATTTCATGAATCTTCAGAATATTTCTTAAGAAATAAAATGCCATAATTATGCCATGTTACCGGAACTCGTTACATAAAAAGCAAAGGGTTTTTATTTCATTGGAACTTTTAAAGTCTCTGTTTGAAAAGATTTTCTCAAGGGAATATTATCATCAGATAATTTGGCTTCAAGAATCGCAGTAATGCCATTGTAATTTTTCTAACTTAAGATCAGTATTTATAATAAATTGCATCAATCATTTCCATAAAATAATCTAAATTTATGGTTAAAGGCTTAGTTTTATTAATCAATGAGTAGGTTAAAGACGACGCCTTTCTTTGTATGCGTTAGAAGAGTGCTAGAACTCAGACAAATTGATTACGAACGTGGAAAAATGTCTTTCGTTACTTTGTTATAAGAGGTCATATGATTATAATCTCTCGTTGCTTTTGTTACTAACATGAGGTTTTAAGATTATAACATTAAGTTCTATGCTGTAATTACTCGTGAAACTACTGTTTGTTTTAGGTGTCTGTGTAATTTCATCTATAAAAATTTAAAGCCACTTTTCGGATAATGTAATCAACAATTAGATAATACACCTAATTCCATTTTTTTATACTCTTTGGGCATAAATTAGAATAAGAATTTCAATCTTAATTACAGCTAAATACTCTGTTTTCAACCTTACTTAGTTGTTATCAATCTTATGTAACTATTATGAATAATCATGTGAGTGAGAGAGCTAATACCGCTGTGCCTTTGAATGTGTCTTTATGTTTTAGAAAATGTAATGATTACATAAAACTTCACATCCAAGTTGCTAGCTGTTTCACATTACTTGAGCATATGTTGGTGCCTGGAATTCTACATATATTCATATTTCAAAATATTTATTGATAAGGTTTCAAGTATATATATGTAATTCTGAGAACTGTCAGTCAATTTTTTCTGCTTGGAATTTATTTTTGTCACTGTTTATGGGGCAGTTTTACGAGAATTGTCGAGTATGGTAAAAAATGAAGAACCCATATGAAAATAATAACTGTTCATACACCATAAATACTGTCTGTATGCTATGTATTTTAATATGTGCTTTAAGTCAATTTCTTTTGGGTATGTTATTGCGTCAGGGCAATACATCATCGTAATTGCTCTTGCTTTTGTTCATCGTAGGTGCCACTTCTGACTATGTTTGCATTGCCATGTTTAAATATAGCTTCCACTTGTTTACTTTTGCATAAAGCTAAAGTCCATAGGTACTGTACATATCGTAGAACATAGTGTTGTTGAAGCGCTTTAATCTTTACCAGAAACCTTTATTAGGCTGATAAAGTTATGATAGGTGCCTGAACGCACACGGACAATTAAAATTATTCGTATAATCGTATAATGGTTGAAGTGTAGAGTTCCAATAGGGTCTTTCTTTTGCATAACACAAATCTATCTTTAATGAACAAAGGTATCTTAAAAGTGTAGAATCAGCAAAGATTGATATTAGACATTAATATAACAGCAATAAAAAAAGATATCTTGAAACAAAGTTTTTAATTCTAAAATCCATACCAAAGAAAGATGTATAATTCTTCCATAATTACATTCTGTTAAGTAGCCCAAAAGGACCAGTTACTTGTTCCTACAGAATAGATTGTCTTTTGGTAAAATAGGAAATATATGAAAGTATCTAAAAACATGTAGTTAGCATTGGATAACACCACTCATTAACTATATAACAGATATTCTGTAGAGAATCAGTACAGACAGAGTAGACTTACCCATAATCAAGTAACTTCAAGATATGTCAATAGATGGCCTCAGTGTGTACTTTTAGTGGAAAATTAAGCTTTTCGGGACCTTTACAAGGAAGGGCCATGTCATGTGGTCGCTTGGGGGCAATTTCATTTTACGGAATTGGCTTAATCCGGTATTTCGGTCCAAACTACGTCTCCTTTTCCCAATATCACCTCCCCCCATCCACGACTTATTATTGGAGAAGGTAAGCGATAAGGAGGTTAGATAATATCTCCTAGGTAAAGGACCATAGTTGTTAACAGAACATTCGAGAATTGATAAACTTGAGTCTATTTACAAAGTCTATAGTATATAAACCTACAAATGTTGCCATTTCCCTTGCAGAGGGAAATAAATTCTTTTTGTCACTCCCTGGGCTTCCCTTGATCTGCATAAATTGTAATAATTGCACATCAATTATCTTCAATGAGAAATTTCTTAAACTAAAGGTGCTGTGACTGAATGGGAACCCAGTGATTGCAAAAGACAAAGGTGAAGGAAGAGAAGACGATGGATTGACGAACTAAGAAAATTTGTCCTGTAGTGGACTAGTTACTGCTGATGATGAGGATGATTATACATATATATACATATATATATATATATATATATATATATATATATATATATGTGTGTGTGTGTGTGTTTATATGTATATATGTATATATATATATATATATATATATATATATATATATATGTATGTATGTATGTATGTATGCGTGTATGTTTATACATACGTATGTGCATACACATATAATTATATATATATATATATATATATATATATATATATATATATATAATGATGGTACTCCAGAAAGCCTTCTAGCTCTCAGCCAGTATTCATTTTGAGATTGCTAGCTTCAAAAGATTTCCCACTCAAGGGAGACAACTTTATTTGATCAACTATCAGATACATTGCTGTTATAAAAAAAGATGCATACAATGTTTCAACGGAATCTACGAAAAAAAAAAAAATGGTCCTGCCCGGGAATCCAACCCGGCCTCATTAGCTTGTTATACATGCTTCATAGATAATGAAATTGGCGAGTTCTTATTTTTTGATTGGTTGATTGATTGATTGGTTTGAAGTTTTCTGGCATCTTGATATCGAAGGTCATTGACTCCAATGCCGTTTGTTATAAATAAAAGAATAAAAGGAAATTCAATTTGAAATGTCGTTACAAACGTTTAAAAGCTCTCAGAAGACATGCTAATTATCACCATCCAGTATAAGGGTAAAGTTGTAAAGCAGTTTTCAAAACAACTTTATTTGAAGAACAAATGTGGGGACATTATGATTATGTAAGCCAGTGACAAATATATCTTTTAGTTACAGGTTACAAAGGTAAGTTACATAATTCCGGTCGTATCTCACCGCCTTCAGTGTATCGTTGAATACTTACAGTAGTTCATAATGTTTTCGATCAGCAGGACAACAGTTGAAACCAGAGACCCGGCAGCAATTATGAAGAATGCTCCCTTGAAAACAATTGAAAGTACATTTATGCTATGATAAATAAAGATTAAAAGGCATGAAATGTAGATAGAAGTCCATTAAATATATATACATACAGAATGTGATTTATAATGAGAAATATGTTGGATTTGACGTTATTCATAAAATAGTAATATTTATTAAGTCAATTCTCATAGCCCGGTCAGTTGAACGCAGTGATTGAAATAGTTTCGCACCTTATACTGTATATTACACATCCAATATAATATTGTTTTATTCTAATGACCTTGCTAGACATTTGATTTCTCTAGAGTATCGTGTGCATGGATTATCACAGGGCATGACTACATTCGAAAATCCGTTTGCGTTAAATGGATTGAATCAAATTGGGTCACAATATAACACGAGTCTTTCAAATCCTACTGATTTTGTTTATTGAGGTAACATAAGTAAAAACGGCATTATTTTCAGGAAATTGGGTTATCGAACACTACAGGGACATTTTATTGAAATTATTTTAAAATGTAAAAAAATTTTAAGAGGTCTAAAAATATTCCTCTAATCTCCTCATGTCTAATTCATTCCTTGGTATATTTTCATCGTTATCCTGAATCTGTCTTATGTGGGATAGATTCTTGGTACTCTCATTTCTTATTTGTGCTAGTTTACAGATCGTTCCTTGCCCTTACTTGATGTCTAGCTCTTGGTAAATATAATCATATGCTCTATCTTTAGCAAATGCTACAATTTTCTGTGGTGATTTATTTGCCTCCTTATAAGCTCTCCGATCCTCTTCTCTTTCGGGAACACTCCCGGGAAATTTATTTGGAAATCATTCTAAAAGGAAAACAAGTTTTAAGAGGCTTGTCTTTTTATGGAAAGGAATAAACAAAAGTAGAACATTCATATCCAACAAGAGGGAAGAGCAAAGTCCATAGATTGAGCTGCTATGTCTAACTGCGAGATAATGAAAAAGGTAAGCAGTGGATGAAATTATATCTCAAACAATTCCATAGCTTGTAAGACCAGTCTAAATCATAATGGGAAGACGTAATAGGTAGTAGGTTGGCCAGGACACCAGCCACCCGTTGAGATACTACCGCTAGAGAGTTATGGGGTCCTTTGACTGGCCAGACAGTACTACACTGGATTCTTCTCTCTGGTTACGTTTCATTTTCCCTTTGCCTACACACACATACTGAATAGTCTGGCCTATTCTTTACATATTCTCCTCTGTCCTCATACTCCGGACAACACTGAGATTACCAAACAATTCTTTTTCACCCAAGAGGTTAACTACTGCACTGTAATTGTTCAGTGGCTACCTTTCTCTTGGTAAGGGTAGAAGAGACTCTTTAGCTATGGTAAACAGCCCTTCTAGGAGAAGGACACTCCAAAATCATACCATTGTTTTCTAGTCTTGGGTGGTGCCATAGCCTCTGTACCATGGTCTTCCACTGTCTTGGGTTAGAGTTCTCTTGCTTGAGGGTACACTCTGGCACACTATTCTATCTTATTTCTCTTCCTCTTGTTTGTAAAAGTTTCTATAGTTTATATAGGAAATATTTAAATGTTACTGTTCTTAAAATATTTTATTTTTCCTTTTTCCTTTCCTCACTGGGCTATTTTCCCTGTTGGAGCCCCTGGGCTTATAAGTTCTTACTTTTCCAACTATAGTCAATTTCTTTAAGCGATGCAGATTTGCACCGACTGGCAGCGGTGCCCTTTTAGCTCGGAAAAGTTTCCTGATCGCTGATTGGTTGGACGAGACAATTCTAACCAATCAGCGATCAGGAAACTTTTCCGAGCTAAAAGGGCACCGCTGCGAGTCGGTGCAAATCTGCCTCGATAAAAGAAATGGACTATAGGGTTGTAGCTTAGCAAGTAATAATAATAATAATAATAATGTAATTACGTATCCAATATATCTAACTGTGTTTAACTTTTTTTTTTTTTTGGGGGGGGGGCGTAAAACCATACCTGCATGTGAGTTAAAGTGATGGCTGATATCTCAACCTCCTCCTTATCTGAGTCCTTTCCCGAAGCTGTGAAGATCTCATCATCTTTCCACTTTTCTACTAGACCTCCTTCCACCATTCTAAGTAATCTTCGGAGAGGAAATAAGCAACAGTTAGGACATGCAGAATCTTATTTATGATTCGATGATGTTATTGGTTATGGTCATTTGAACAAACGAAAAAAATCCATTACTGTATTACAATGCGACATTATTATTATTATTATTATTATTATTATTATTATTAGCTAAGCTACAACCCTCATTGGAAAAGTAGGATGCTATAAGCCCAAGGGCTGAAACAGGGAAAATAGCCAAATGAGGAAAGAAAATAAAGAAACAGAAAGAATAGTGTATCTGAATGTACCCTACTGCAAGAGAAATCCAACTCAATATAATGGATGGCCCTGGTACAAAGGCTATGTCACTACTCAAGACTAAAGAACAATGGTTTGTGGAGCGTCCTTCTCTTAGGAGAGCTGTTTACCATAGCTTGAGAGTCTCATCTACCATTACCAAGTGGAAAGTAGCCACTGAACAAATTACATTGCAGTAGTTAAACCCTTATTCAAAGTAGTTTGGTTAACTTAGTGTTGCCAGGTGTGTGAGGAAAGAGAATGAATGAATAATTTGAAGTTCTCTGAGGAAAGAGAAGAATGTATAAAGAATGAGTATGAATGGAATATGTAATTATGGCTCACAGTCTAGTGAAGACATTCTGGTATGGAACGCCAGGGATGCAGATGACCACAATACTCTGCGGATAGAAAGAACTTCGTCCGAAATGGAACTTCTGACTTCCGAGCTTCGCTGCCAAACTCTGGGTGAAAGTCGTGGGGCCGATGTAGACGAACTTCGTCGACAGAACCTGTTAAGAAAATACTTTTTGGATCAATCATACAGTATCATGAATAAAGTGCTTTAAAGTTTTAAGGTTTAAAGGACGCTCATGAATGGCAGAGGTAAGAGACAGTTGCAATGCCCTAGCTAGTAAAGCAATCCCTTGAGACTGACCATATATACATATGATCAGCGCCCAAGCCACCTCTCCACTCAATTTAGGACCAGGGAGGACCGGGTAATGGCTGCTAATGACTCAGCAGGTAGACCTATGGGCTCTCCCAAACCCCTCATCCATAGCTCACAAGGATTGTGAGGTTGAAGTCATTAGAAGAAACTATCGAGCTTCAGCGTGACTCGAACACCAGTCCGGCGGATCACCAGGCAGGGACGTTTCCAGTAAACCACCACGTTATGATCAATGTACATCAATAATATATTATGAAAAGGTTCCTTTACAGTATCCATAAGTTTATATACATCCTTACACACAATAGCCCAAAGCACTGTTCATGAGTTCACGAGTGTGATAAAATATTCTAATTTGCAAAAATTACGACCAGTACTATCCATACATACTTTACTAACCACAGTAACTAACAAAACATCTAATTCTCTTACGTGATGCTAAGGTACGCTAAAATAATACATTACAGTGTGGTAGATAACTTTATAGCCATTTAAAGTAATTAATACTCCCCCTAAAGAACATGAAAGAAACTATAATATATTTTCTTATTGCCCAGGCTCTGATGTTTATATAACACAAACTTTCATACGGAAAGTGTTGGGAGACTTTTTGCTTACTCTTGCTATTCCAGTAGCAGGACTATTTACAAAACTTTGAGACCGGTCATCGTGGTTGAATAAATCCCAAGTGTGTTTGTAGATCCCACTTTCAGCTTCCTAGAGAAGACAGATATTTTCAATTAATATACTTCGCAAATAAAATCAATTTACTTAAATAACAAAACTATGTGCTATATTTTTTTTTTCATAATATGTAAACTAATTATTTTTAGTACTTTTTCCATATAATTCTATTGCATAATAATTTTGGCCTTCGGTAATTACCAAAGATTTCAATAAAAATCTTAATAACTTGAGAGAGAGAGAGAGAGAGAGAGAGAGAGAGAGAGAGAGAGAGAGAGAGAGAGAGAGAGAGAGAGAGAGAGAGATGATGATGATGCAAACCAATTGTATATCATTTTGCCAAATGAGAGAGAGAGAGAGAGAGAGAGAGAGAGAGAGAGAGAGAGAGAGAGAGAGAGAGAGAGAGAGAGAAGTTGCAGATAATTATATACCAAAAAGAAAGAGAGAAAGAAAAGTTTCACACAATTGTGTATCATTATGCCAACATGGCTTTACCCTAAAGAGGAGTTCATTGCTAGAATCCTCCATGACGCCTAAGGTATAGCCATCCTTGACAGCCCTGGGAAGATCCTCCAGGTAATCAATGGGCCTTTCGTGAGCTGGAATAGCCAAGACTGCCGTGAGCGTTCCAGAATACAGAGCTGGAATGGAAGAGGAATCATGTTGCTGTACAAGAAACTTAGAGATAAGAGCTTCTGTATTTGTTAATCACTCTTTTTTTGCATATTTTATTACTAGTGTACCCCACCCGTCAAAAAGGATGTTTAAATATTTAGATAGATATGCACACACACGCACATTCATACACACAAACGCACATAATCAACCCTTTCCACTCCCTCCCCCTTTCCTAACTGCAACCATCTGGTTCGTCAGTTTGTGGGAGATTTTGGTTCCGAGTGTACCTCTCTGGGTAACCACTCTCACCAGGGAAGGACTACTCCCTCTCGCCCCTGTGTGTGACAGGAAATATATATATGTATAGTTATACACTTGCTCTTTATTACATAATTGGAAAAGCAGGATGCCATAAGGCCAAAGACACCACAAGAAAATATAGCTCATTGAGGAAAGGAAATAAGAAAATAAACTGCATGAGAAGTAAGGAATAATTAATATAAAATATTTAAGATCAGCAATAACGTTAAAATAGATCTGTCATATATAAACTATGATGAGAGACTTAATGGAAGATATAATGAGCAAGTCCATCAATATTCTTTCAATACATCTACGTAATTGCAACCCAGATGCATTGCGAGCCTATTCAAGAGATATGTGATGCAATTTGTGTGTATATGAAGATTGGAAGCCAAGATTGTTTGGTATCTTAGGATATCTAAAAATCCTTGAAACAGTGAATTTAACGTAAATCCATGAAAAGTTCTCATTGGGCAGGAATGGAATCAGAGAAGTCTTTTATTTCACATAAAATCAGTCTATGAATCTTGAACCTTTTCACCTTTGAACTGTCAATATAAATCGAATCCTCTTTGAACTATTAGTCTTATACTGATATTTGTAAGGACCTTTGAAATGAAGACAATCATTATGAGTTTAGTGACAAACCGAAGATATTGCGATTATCTAAAGATTATACCCAGAGGTAGCACTTTGCTTCGGTGTTTGTCAATAATCGCTTTATCGCTAATGTATAACTGACTTTAACTTTCAAGAATTGATTACAAGGGAATTTTATTCTATTACAATTAGCAAGAAACTTCCAGATAAGTAAAAAAAAAAAAAAATAGCCGAGCAGTAAAGAGAAATTACATATCAACTCTTAAAAAGGCTTTCGAAGAGAATTATTATTATAAAGCTTCTATGTATTAGAATTGCTATCCAAAAATCTTTTGGAAAAGTGAGACATTTTCATATTTAACTATGAATAAGCATTTACAAGAAAGGTATTTATATCATGAAATTATAGAAGAAATCTTAACATAATGGGACATTCTATTACTTAATAAGTCAATGTGCGATTTGATTCAGAAGAGAAAGATCTCTCCATTATAAGAAATGCCAACGCTCTTACCAGATATAATGAGACTGAAGAGGAACCAAGAGAAGATAAGAAGCCGTTGAGACCAGTCAGAAGTCCAAAGTCGATTGCCTTGTATAACTAAACTACGGAACATATTGAAGGAGTAGCATTGAAGACTGCAGCCGGAATCTTGTTTAGTATACATGGATACGAGACGAGACTGAATAAACATGGTAGGGCCAATGACCAACGTGGCTGCAATGACGCTAATCCACACCTGATGGTAAAACAGAAGTGGAATTATTACCTTTTACCTTTAGTTCACCAAGACGATCTTGACACTTACACGATTTTGACACTTCCATGATTTTGACACTTGCGCGATTTTTGCTTCAGCAATGCCGCGCCGTTTGTCGTGTCAGTGATTAAATTATCTGTGCAGAGTAGGCCTATGTGTTTGGTGTAGTGGTGCTTAGAGAGATTTTTGAAATGTTCAAAAATTTTGCAAGCAAAAATTTCTGTGAGATTTTACTCTTCACACATTCCGCACGAAGACTTTAATCGCTGACACGATGCATTGCACGACATTGCGGAAACTATAATCATGCTAGTGCCGTGCAGATGTCAAAGGCACTGCATGGTTCATGAATAGTAAATACAATTGAGATGAATTTAGTGTGAATGAGTTCCGATCAAATGAAAAATAAATATTACGACTTCAGCCACCAGCAAAGATGATCTACTATAATTAGTCCGTTCTGTGAAGTAGAATCTTTAGAAATTTACTATGAACAACTTCATTTAATTTACCTCTACTGTGAAAGGAGAAAAGACAGCAATAGCCCTTTCTCTCTCCTTCGGAGCCCTGGTGAAAACAGCTAATGGCTCTCGGAAGAAAGGGAAAGTGTAGTCAACTACTGTTGCCCGAAGGTCTGGAAAGTAGGCCTATTCTATAATAATAATAATAATAATAATAATAATAATAATAATAATAATAATAATAATAATAATAATAATAATATACCCTCATCTTAATATATCCTTTAATTACTTGGGACTTGGAAAATTTATTTGGTATCCAAATCTGTTAACAACATTATAAGTATTATTGCCTACAATATTTCATAAATAAAAGTGCAAAATTATGTTAATCAAATCTCATTCATCCTAAGAAGAATTTTATTTTTATTACATTATTCCCATATCACACATTCTATTAATTTTCTTTACACATGATAAATGAATTTATTACACGTCTCAGTATTTAACATATTGTTATATTCACATTGAAATTAATTCTAGTTAGAGTACCAATAATGAGGCATCTGATTCTTCTGAAAATAAGGCTTAAAATATTTATTGATATAAACTAAATTACCTGTAATAACTGTGAAGGCAAAGTTCGCCTCCCCTCTGGCTACCATCCCAATCATTCCAGTCACTGTGCCATCTGGCTGGGGGTTTCCCCATTTCCTGTCCTCTGGTACAATTAGTTCGTAGCTGTTGAAAGCGAGAGATATTATTATTATTATTATTATTATTATTATTATTATTATTATTGTTGTTGTTGTTGTTGTTATTATTGTCATTATTACTATAAAGCTACAAGCTCTGTATTATTATTATTATTATTATTATTATTATTATTATTATTATTATTATTATCATTATTATTATTATTATTATTATTATTGTCATTATTACTATAAAGCTACAAGCTCTGTATTATTATTATTATTATTATTATTATTATCATTATTATTATTATTATTATCATTATTATTATTAGCTAAGCTACAACCCTAGTTGGAAGAGCAGGATGCCATAAGCCCATGGGCTCCAACAGGGAAGAATAGCCCAGTGAGGAGAGAAAATAAGAAAATGAATAATCAACAAGAGAAGTTATGATCAATTTAAAATATTTCAAGAACAATAAGAACATTAAAATAGATCTTTCATATATAAATTATAAAAAGAGACTTATGTCAGTTTGTTCAACATGAAAACATTCGCTGCATGTTTGAACTTTTGTTTGAAATTCCACGATTCCACTACAGGCACACTGGTGATCCGAGTCATTTGTATGGAAGTTGATATCAGATGACGTGTCGTGAGGAGGCTAGATATTACACTGCTGTCGTAATTTCTTGAAAAACATACCGTACTCTTTTCAAATTCAATTTTGTAAACCCTCAAAATTTACGAAATGATATAAAATTCAGCTCGAAGGAAATCTAATCCTAGGCAAATTCATGAGGTATCATGGGGAAAATTCATTTAACGATAGCATTTTTGCGAAGATATTTTTCAAAATCATTGCAAGCTAAAGCTAGTATAATCTAAATGCCAAATTCAGTCGAACTTTATGTCGTCGTAGATCATGGAAGTTTTTAAAAACAATTTTAATATGATCAAATTGGTTTCCTTGATATTAGAATCCTTATTTTAAAGGTACGCCATTCTAAAACTATTGTTGTGAATGATAAAGAAAAGAAATGAGATTGGGTACACAACATTTTTTTATTTCTTTTCATTTCGCTCCAAAGACAATGGATATTATTTTAAAAGCAACACTTCACAGGATATAGTTGCCGTATAACTAAACAAAATTCGATTTTAAAATAGTTCTATAGTTGTACTTAGCTTGTACGCCCTGAGAGAACCTTTTAAAACAACTTTAATGGTAAATAATTTCACAACAGCATTAGAAGCATCTTTATGTTATTATAACTTGAAATTTTGTCACATACAACACTTACCTGAAATTAAGACTTTTACTGAGTGCTTTAAGTATCTGAGCTTTAATCCCCGTAGGGTTTATGGCTGTCCTGTTAGCTAAGATTGTACCTAGGCCTAAGAACGGCCAAGACTCGGTGGCTGCCACGCGAAGCTTCCTGCCTGTCATACTGACGAACAATTGATCCTCTCCTGTGGTAACTAAGTGGAGAAGGCGCTGTCTTTTGCTTTCATCTGATAAGTCCCATTTTCCAACTTCATCAAAGCTGTAGAAAAGAGCTTCAGATTAAACACAGAATAAACGTTAAAAAAACGACGAAAAACACTGAAAAAACGGTAAAGACCGACGAAAAACTGAAAAAACTTTAAAACCGACAAAAGTACTGAGGAACGTTAAAAAACGACGCAAAGTAACACTGAAAAAACGTTTAAAAACGACGAAAAACACTGAATAAAGTTAAATGAAGTATGTTATTATTATTATTATTATTATTATTATTATTATTATTATTTATTAGCTAAGCTACAACCCTACTTGGAAATCAAGACTCTACAAGACCAAGGGCACTCGCAGGGAAAAATAGCCCAGTGAGGAAAGGATATTAGGAAATAAAAAAAAATAAACATGAGAAGTAAAATTAAGAATATAACATATCTTAACGTGAGCAACGACGTTAAAATAGATATGTCATACATAAACAATCGAGACTTACGTTAGCCTGTTCAAAAAAAAAAAAGAAAAAAAAATTCACAGCAAGTTTGCACTTCCGATTCAACTGCTCCATTAGGAAGATCATTCCACAAGCTACAGCTGAAATGAAGCTTCTAGCATACTATGTACAGTAGTACTGACCCTTATTATGGAAAAGGCAATACTGTTAGAACGTACTGCATACCTAGTACTAGGTTCAGAATGGTACAGTTTGGGAAGATCTGAATGCAAAGGATGGTTACAATTATGAAAATCATAATAAAACGGAATCTTATCCAGTCTAATGTGCCTTCACCCATGGTATTTTCCTTTTTATATATTCTGTTCTTAAAACATAGAATTGTAAACTACTTTTTTATGTCATGAATACTAAACAAAAAAAAATCGTTATTCATTAAATCCGCACATTCACTTTATTCTGCAGTGCCATTAAATTTATCTTTATTCCGGAATAATACTCACTAGATGTGCCAGATTATTCCTAAATAGGCCCACTAGTTTATTCTAATATATACAGTATTATAATTCTAACCGTTTCATTACGATCACTAGTGATATTCATCTTTCTTCGTGGCTAAATGGTAAGATACTGTTCATGCCAGCTTCCTGGACCAGGGTTCGATTCCCAGCCGGTCAGAAGCTATTGTGTTTGAGTGGTTCCGCCTTGGGACTCTGATCCCAAGGTCGATAAGAGAATCCAGACAAAAGGTATTGACATATATGGCTATTTGAATATGAAAAACACGTCTAAATGTGAAAAAAATTATCATCACTTACTGTATATTTCCATCTGCATGAACGCGAGAGAAAAATATACGGAAATCTCTTCTTAGTCCCTTTACTAAAATGGTGATTTGTATATTTTCAGTTAATTGCTCTTCAAGTCTCACAACATCCTCCAGTTGCATTTCAGATTCCAGCATCAGGACCCATCTAACATAGCTGCTTTTTGGTTTCTGATTTTTTACCTTGAGAGAAATAGATAAAAATTGTTTATTATATTACTTCTAATGAATGAAGAAGTGTTGATTTAAAAGCTCTAGTCTAGATAGAGATGACTGGCGAAATCTAACTGAGGCCCTTTGCGTCAATAGGCGTTGGAGGAGATAATGATGGTGATGAAATTACTTGTTCATCAATATAGCTTTATCGGTGAAAAATGCAGCGGCCATTTATTAGAATTTGGTTGTAATTCAGTCCTCTAGACAACCAAGAGTTTTTCATTAAAACCATTTCATATTCAATTGAAAGGTAATTATTATTGTTATGATTGTTATTATTATCAAAATCATTATTATTATTATCATCATTGTTTTTATTATTATCTTTATCATTATTATTATTATTATTATCATTGCTACTAGATAAGCTACAAACCTAGTTAGAAAAGCAGGAAGCTATAAGCCCAAGGTCTCCAACAGGTAAAAATAGCCCAGCGAGGAAAGGAATTAAATAAACAAGAGATGTAGTGAACAATTAATAAAAAATATTCAGAAAACCGTAACAACTTTAAAATACATCTTTTATATATAATCTAAAAAGAGAGATTTATGTTAGCCCGTTCAACATAAAAGCATTTGCTGCAAGTTTGAACTTTTGAAGTTTCACCAATTCAACGTAACTATCATTCAAAACCTTTGAAGGGTTAAAGGCCACTCATGAATGGCAGAGGCAAGGGACAGTGACAATGCCTTATCAAGGAGGACAATGTCCTAGAGACTGACCATATATACATATGATCAGCCCCCAAGGCCCCTCTCCACCCAAGCTAAGACCAAGGAGGGCTCGGCAATGGCTGCTGAGGACTCAGCAGATAGACCTATAGGCTCCCCCAAACGCCATCCCCCGCCCCCTCACCCCATCCTCAGCTCACAAATATAGTGATTTTGTAGCGACCAAAGAAACTAACGAGTTTGAGCGGGACTCGAACCCCAGTCTGGCGTTCACCCATAAGGGACGTTACCACATCGGCCACCACAACCCTAGTTATCTGGATCCTATTATTATTAGTTTTGTTTATTACTTACTTGATGAAGGATTGCATCGATGGATTCTGGCGAGCAGAGAGTAACCAAGAGAGTATTCCGCCCAGGAGAATCTGTTAATTGGTCTAATTCTGTTGGGTTGAATTGGTGCAGCATCAGTCCATAGGGATGACGTGAGAGACTTTTCGATATAACGCTGATTTTAACTGTTTGTGAAAAAGAGAATTAAAAGAGACATTTCATGAAGGAAACAATAATAAAAAGTCGAAACGACTGAAAAATTTAAAACCGTAATCATCATCATTATTATTATTATTATTATTATTTGGAAGAGCAAGATGCTATAAGACCAAAGGAAAAATAGCCCAGTGAGGAAAGGATATAAGGAAATAAATAGAATACATAAAAAGTAATGAATAATCAATATAAGATATTTGAAGATCAGTTATAACATTAAAATAAATCTGTCATACATAAACCATGAAGCGAGACGTATGTCAGCCTGTTCAACATGAAAACATTCGCTGCAAGTTTGAACTTCTGAAGTTCTAACGATTCAACTACCTGGTTAGGAAGATCATTCCACAATCTGATAATGGCGGTAATAAAAATAGAATACTATGTAGTATTGAGCCTTATCTCTTATTAAAATCGAATTCAGATTTGAATGATTTCCTAAGAATCAAGTTGTTGTCTGGCCGCAACTTAATTCTTAGGAAATTACAAATTTCACAATAAATGTTACAGAAATAATTTTTCTCGGCAAACAATCGTTGGCTCAATTACTTTTGGGGGTCAGGGGGGTTGCCATATAGTGTCACAGACTCCGAAATCGGCGAGTAACGCAACTGATACTTACATAGTATAACTGTAGGCCTATATGTTTAAACTCGAAAACAATCGTAAACAATTGTCCTCTCAGATAATATGTAACATACTTTATAGAGAATAAAATGATCTTTTATAAACAGGAAATTTTGCAAAAATATAAAACAAATTAGGAACTTCAACAATTTAAACTTGTTAAGGGGAAAGTATTTTTGCCTTCGATTTTCTGTATTTATTATTAAATAAGTTTATTTTGAACCAAAATTGTGAGTGTTAGAGGTCCTTTTACTGGATATCTAAAATCTACTTTTAAAGAATATCTTCTGCAATAATAATAATAATAATAATAATAATAATAATGATAATAATAATAATAATAATAATAATAATAGTAATAATAGTAATAATAATAATAATAATAATAATAATAATAATAGTAATAGTAATTATAATAATGATAATAATAATAATAATAATGATAATAATAATATTATTATCATTATTATTATTATTATTATTATTATTATTATTATTATTATTATTATTACTATCATAAAGAATTACGTTTTACTTTTCCGGTGGTCAAACATTAGCACACATTTATAAAGTGAAATCTAAATTATATTTCAAAACACAATTTCTATCGATACGGAAAATGAAATTACTAACCTTCAAATGTTAAGTCATGAAGAAGTTTCAGACGCAAGTCACTTTCTTCAGCAAAGAGAGACAAAATTGACACCACGTCACTAGTGAATAATATGCTGAAATCAGGATAATGAATAATATTATTTACATACTAAACAACAACAATAACAAAATAACAAATGCAGTCGTTTCTAGTCCACTGCAGAACAAAGGCCTCAGACATTTCCATATACATATCTCGGGTTTGCCTGTTTTCACCACCACACTGGCCAGCTTCGGTGATGGTGGGTGACTTTTGTCTGATCGCTTACAGCAAGCCAGCCTAGTATTGGTGGTACTAACTTGTACAGCTGATTATTTACATCTTGTCATATGTGAAATACTGAAATTTGAATTCAAATATTTGCAAAGAGGTGTTTTGAGAAATTTTGCAGTTTTTAAATTAAATTTCTCTAAACTCTAAGGGAGCTTAAGCTAATATCAACATTAGATACCTATTGTTCATTAGCTGTTAAGTAGAAAAACACTTGTATACTTAAATTGAGTTATTTACAACCAAAAGGAATTGATAACAACCGAGAAAGTGCTAAAATTAAAAAAAAAGTTCTTTTTTCAAAGTTGAGTAAATTCTAACTGTATCATTATGGAGATTGATACTTACCACTACAATAAATGGGAGCTTACAATCCTCTTCTCTATTTGAAAAATTTGAAATTTCTTTCATTGTATCCAAAAGATTCATACTAACCTGCTTGTGAATATATACATTATATTCTGTGCATCAAGCACAAAAATATTCACAAAGGAAATAAAAGATATAGGCCCTTTTTATAGAGTTTGATCTACTAAAATATCTTTTTAATTTCTCATGAAATTCCGCATTTATTTCTATTGATAGTCTACAAATATTTCAATTGTTAGTATGAGGGAAACAAATTTCATGTTTAAATTAATAAAAGTTCCTTTACGATTTAATGAGCTACAGAGTCTACAAAAAACATTTGTTTAATTTCTTGTGATCATTTTCACTTCACATATAATTAAACATACGCACATAAACTTATTAGATTCTTATAAATAATTTGAAAATATTTACTTTTATGATCCAAGCTCATATGAAGTAGTGGATTGAGTAATAATTTCCCATATACGTACTAGATAAAAAAAATACGAAATACAACATGAAAATAGATTTAAGTATTCAATATTAAATACACTTTATGAACTTTATTCAGAATTGAAAATAAAAGAAGACAAATGAAACTAACAGTTAAAGATTCATTAGCTTAAGACACATTT
>NC_090726.1:58859074-58861574 GCF_036898095.1 Palaemon carinicauda | reverse complement strand
TTTCAGTAAGTATCCACACAGTTTTGTATTTCATAGTATATTTGTATGAAATTTCCGTCTTTTTTTTCATTGAACTCCCTAAGCTAAATATTGCACTAGTGTATTTGGTCACTATAATCTTATCTGGAATTAATACACTTAGAATCAAATTGATAAGAATAAATATTTTGAATTGCATACATTTTTTTATTCAATATAAGGAACCAAATTTTAAAACATTATATAACAGATAACTAAATTTGATTCAAAGATAGTTCCTTTATACAAAGGATAATATTCCTCTTAAAAAGAGGCAAAATAAAGAGGAAAGTCTATTATTATTATTATTATTATTATTATTATTATTATTATTATTATTATTATTATTATTATTACTAGCCAAGCTACAACCCTAGTTGGAAAAGCAAGATGCTATAAGCCCAAGGGCTCCAACAGGGAAAAATAGCCCAGTGAGGGAAGGATGAGAACAAATTAACAATAAATCATTCTAAAAACAGTATCAATGGGAGAACCTTGTTTCCTGTACCCATAGATTAATGGAAATAGCAATGTACAGTTGGACACAGGAATTCCTGGTACACTCCTTTCTGAAGTGCATTCAGACACATCCTCACTGCGCGGTAAGTTCCCGCGTTGAACCCCGTCCAGAACAGCTGCCATCTCTCCCTACGCTATCTGTTTGGTTACTCGCCGCGGAGTAATGGTGTGAGAGGGTGCACTTCTTCGCAGCGAGGCGTGCCAGGGGCATCCGTGTACAACTGGATTTTCTTCCGCTAAGATGGAGTAGGATGCCGAGAACATTTTTAAACTGCCCTTTGTCTTTTAGGATTTAAAGGTTTGATCATCTGACAAGCTCAATCCTTTTGGTTCCTTTTGTAAAATCTTTAGCTGACCGAGGACTTCAGAAGATGTCTCGTCTTTGAATCTTTATTTGTTGTGATCTATAACATATTTGAAGCGTAAAATTTCTTCATCCAAAATCATTTTAAAAGAGTGATAGTTTTCTTCCTAAATTGTGTTTTTGTTTAAAATGGATGTAGGCCTAATTTGGGTTTCAAAAATACGTACGAATAAATATATATTTAAAACATGCTCCCATCATGTTTTGAAGTTCACAATAGAGATACCTACATGCATACTTTCATACATATATACATGCATGAATAAATCCTAACATATTTAATAGATACAATACTCTATTAACTTTCTGATTTGCTTTCCAATATATATTTATCTTTCCAATTACACGAGACAAGAAAGGGAGATTTAAAAAAAAAATCAAACTAAATGAGAAAAATACTCATTTAAGATATAACATTATTTTTTAGTAATAGGAGCACATACATTCACTTAACATCTATTGATGTAAAGAATTAAATCTAATTTAATGTTGTTACTGTTATTAAGATATTTGATATTAATTGTTTTATTAATTTTTTTGTAATATACTTATTTCCTTATTTCCTTTCTAGGCTGGGCTATTTGGCTTTGCTGGAACCCTTAGGCTTACAGCATCCTGCTTTTTGCAACTAGAGTTGTTGCTTAGCTTTTAATAATAATAATGATAATATTAATAATAATAATAATAATAAAAATGATAATAATAATAATAATAAAATTATATTATTAATAATAATAATAATAATAATAATAATAATAATAATAATAATAATAATAATAATAAGAGAAGAGAAAAGGGGACTCACCTTCACGAGTCTCGCCCGCGGCCTTCCTTTGGGCGTAGCCAACTGGTCCCTTGCAAATTCCAGATAGCCACGCCCATTAATCATAACGCCTCTACCGGAGAGTATGTGCTTCCTTATTTCAGGGAAGGCTATGATGTAGAATCTTTCAGACAGAGCCTAGAGAATGACAGGTTCTTTTAATTTCTAACATATAATATGTACTTCTTCTTTTGGAATAGGTTACTCCAATGGTAGAATGAGATTAAGATATATTAGGATTTAATACTTGACGTAATATATATATATATATATATATATATATATATATATATATATATATATGTGTGTGTTTGTGTGTGTGTGTATAAATATATATATTTGTGTATATATATACATGTATATATAGTGTATATATACATATACATATATATGATTATATATGCATATATATAATTAGATATATATATATATATATATGTATATATATATTTATATATATATATGAGGCACTAGAAAAGTTGGAAGACCCAGGCCTACATGGCCGAGGGCTATGAAGCGTAAAGTAGGAGGTGATGAGTGCAGAAGGATTGGTTGAAAAGCCCAATATAGAGACGATTGGCGAAATCTAACTGGGGGCCTTTGCGTCAATAGACGTAGGAGAGGATGATGATATATAAATATATATATATATATATATATATATATATGTATATATATATATATATATATATATATATATATATATATATATATATATATATATATATATATAATGTTCAGTTATATTCACTTTTATGTCACTAATGTAACTTATT
>NC_090726.1:58841574-58854074 GCF_036898095.1 Palaemon carinicauda | reverse complement strand
CTCCATGTTACCCAGTCGGCCCACAAGACCAGTGAAGGTCCCGTCCGGTTGTTTCTTCCCCCAGAGCTCAGCTGATAGATATATTAGGAAGATTAGGGGCTGGCTGCATATGTCATTACTATCATTATTATTATTATTATTATTATTAGCTAAGCTACAACCCTATAGTCCATTTCTCTTAGCGATGCATATTTGCACCGACTCGCAGCTGTGCCCTTTTAGCTCGGAAAAGTTTCGTGATCGCTGATTGGTTGGAATTATCTCGTCCAACCAATCAGCTATCCGGAAACTTTTCCGAGCTAAAAGGGCACCGCTGCGAGTCGGTGCAAATATGCATCGCTAAAAGAAATGGACTATAGTTGGAAAAGTAAGATGCTATAAGCACAAGGGCTCCAACAACAAAATATAGCCCAGTGAGGAAAGGAAATAGGGAAATGAATAAACCATGTAAGAAATAATGAAATTTAAAATAAAATATTTTAAGAACATTAACAACATTAAAACAGGTATTCAATTTATAAACTATAAAAGGGCTTACTGTATGCAAGCCTGTTCAACATAAAAACATTTGAGCTTCATGATGGAGAAGGCCTGACTATTAGAATTAACTGCATACCTTGTATTACGAACAGGATGGAACTGTTCATTATGCAACATGTATAATGAACTAATTGAACGATGGTGCCAGATATTAATATCTAGATCAGGAATAAAAAAATTTAGGCTAAACAACTTATTTGAGTGTGCAAAGATTTATCTATAATGATATCTATTGATTTGTTATGTGTAATAAGGAACAGCAAATGTTATTATGTTGAACAGGCTTACATAAGTCCTTATATAGTTTATATATCAAATATCTGTTTTAATCTTATTAATACTTTTAAAATGTTTTATTTTCAATTTTTATTCATTTCTTAGATCGTTTATTTATTTTCTTATTTCCTTTCCTCGCTGGGCTATTTTTCCCTATTGGAGCCCTTCAGCTTATAACATCTTGCTCTTCCAACTAGGGTTGTAGCTTAGCTAGAAATATTAATAATAATAATAATAATAATAATAATAATAATATTAATAATACTAATAATACTACTAATAATAATGATAATAATAATGATATATATGTAGTCAAGGTCTATAGACCATTCTAGTAGTAATGATTGAACCTCCAGATGTTACAGGAAGAAACATTAACCTTATGATAGTGCAGAGTAACCGTATCTACTAATATTTCTAAACTTGTATTTTGTAGAGGGTCATACTATTTTGTGCTAACAAGTCTAGAGTTCCACAAATCTATACCAGAGGGGCACTCAGTAGAGAGCATGCCTTCGCCACGCCAAACAGCCTTATTTTGCTGTTAACTCCACTGCGTACTTGTATTGAACTTCAATGTATTTTCTTCAAAATCTTATGGATTGTCCTTGGATCATACCCCCACAAGTCAACAGTTTCGTTGAAATTGGTTTAGCAGGTTTTGCGTAATAAACTAACAAAGTATTTGCCATTATTTGATATTGTAATTATTTTTAAAGTACTGCTGCGTACTTGTACTTTGAAGTACGTTATCCAAAATGTTACACATAAATCCTTGCTTGAGTCATACCCAACATGACTACCAAGTTTGGTCAAAATCAGTACAGTAGTTATTTGTGTAAAGATGCTCACAAACAAGCACATGAACAAACTAAGAAACTGACGACTGAGGTGAATACTTACACTTCGCAAAATCTTCGATTACGGCGAAGACGACTCTGTACTGCATGTGTATGATACACGTTCGTACACTGCAGCAGTTTTTTTTTTTTTTTTTTCCTCGCACTGATAACCTGTTCATGCCTGTATTTTCCTGCACCATTGCGTTTGAATTTCTGTGCCGTTCTTGACTGGAAAATGTTGTATAAATACTAAAGCTCCGACCAAATAAAGTGCAGTTGCTTAACAAGTCTCTCAGTTATAACCTAACAGCTCGGCGGCACAACTCTGTCCGTTCACGTCGTTACGTAGTCAATTGAAACGATAAGTTATGAAGTTGTATAAATCATTGTGCTTAGTATCTTAACTCACCTTTTTCTTTCGTAAAAACAAAATGATAATTATCTATGATGATATTTGATATAGATAAACTGGTGAAGCATGACACTAGAGCAAAACTTTTCTTGAAAAGACAGTTACAGTATATGTAAATATTTGTAATTCGTTGCATTTCTGGGCACTTATCTCTAACAAGTTTCAAGCAGGTTTATAAGAAGCAAAATACATTAATTTACTTTGGGCAGATTGATATACTAGATACAACAGACATATATAAGTTTCGCCATCAAAGAGCTCCCGCACAAATTCAAAATAATGTCAACATTTCGCAAATAGAAACATCTTTACACTAATTATGATAAGAAATTATATCATTTAGAAAGTTACCTGATACCCGTGACAGGTAACCGAGGTCATTTTTCAGTACTCTAAGAGTACTGACAATTCACTACTTATATGAAATAAGTAAATATGAATATCCAAAACATATTGCATAGGCAGATAGGTTACTTCTGTGTAAATACGAAAATTTTGAGTTGCTGAAAAATTTGTCAATAAAATTGGCTCTGATTTTTTATTTACAAATAATATCGCTATCATAGTCCAACATACACACATTGTATATACAGTGTATATATATATATATATATATATATATATATATATATATATATATATATATATATATACTGTATATATACATATATACACATACATATATATATACTGTATATATATGTATATATATATATATATATATATATATATATATTTATATTATGCATCCATGTGTACACATATACATGGATGCATAGATTCATATATATACACACACACACACACACACACACATATATATATATATATATATATATATATATATATGCATTTAGTATATATACTATAAATACGTAAATTATCATTAAAGCCATCAACTATTTCAAGGCAACACTTTTCTAGTTTCCTGTATATTTTTTTTTTCAAGGACAGAATTTTCAAGAAAAGATGGAATTTTCTACCATGCTATACCGAAAAATATAAATATATATACATACATATATATATATATATATATATATATATATATATATATATATGTATATGTATATATCTATATATATGCATGTATATATACAGATATATATATATATATATATATATATATATATATATATATATGTATATATATATATATATATATATATATATATATATATATATATATATATATCCACCAATCTTACTTGGAGAGACATCCTTGATATGCACAGTGAAATTAAAAACCTCAGCAAGCCCGTAGATTATATCGACCTCGAAACCGTAGCGGAAAATAATGTTTCCTTCGGAGTCCCGGCGAAACATTATATTTGGAGGAAATTCGAACATGGTCACCTGGAAATGGAAGAAAAACAAAATTATATCAATAGATTTGAGTATTACTCTTGCCTATGGGAAGCAATACATTACTAGATTACTTGAAATGCAAATATGAAATGTTATAATCAAATCATGAGGTTGATGAAATTTCTGTTTTCTGGCAACCTGACACCGAAGGTCATTGACGCCAATATTGTTTGTTAGCTGTAAAGAATAAAATGAAATTCAACTCAAATCCATACAAGCGAAGTTTTCCTTATAAAAGTTAAATAGCTTTCAGGAGACCTGCTTTTGAAATAAATCTAAACCTAACGCTAGGATAGTTGGCGGCAACACATCCTGCCCAAGAATCTTGGCAAGGATGAAGGTGCCATCCTAACCTCGAGCCTCAAACAGACAAATGATAAAAGTTTACATGTTGACTCGACCATGATACCAAGAGCGGACTTCTTATAATCCCTAACTTAACCTTGTTTTAAGAATGGTTGAGATGTCTATTCCGATTCTTTTCACGTTTTCTTGGCTTTCAGTTAGCTGATATATTCCTTTGGTCAAGTGTAGAAAAACATTGACATATTCTGTTTAACAGTGACGACTAACGTTTCATCAGTCTAAAACTCTAAACCATTGATGAATGTACAGTTAGACACAGAAATTCATGGCACACAAAGCTATGAGGAAGTACTACGTTGAGAGTAACCAAACAAATAGCGTAGGAAGAGATGGCAGACCTGGTGGGCTGGGCTAAACACAAGAATTCTCCGTGTAGTAAGGGTGTGACAAAGTGCCCTTCCTTAGAGTGGGGTATGCCAGTAATTCCTGTGTCCAACTGTCCATCTTCTAAATTCCCTGTTTATGTTAAAAGTGTCTAATCTTTACCCTTTTCCGTCTTTACATCAATAAAAATATCTGTATCTACATCTCTGTCTATTACAATAAATATAAGGGTTGTTGTGGCCTTATGGATAACGTCTCTGCCTATAGTCCATTTCTTTTAGCGAGTCATATTTGCACCGACTCGCAGCGGTGACCTTTTAGCTCGGAAAAGTTTCCTGATCGCTGATTGGTTGGACAAGATAATTCTAACCAATCAGCGACCAGGAAACTTTCCCGAGCTAAAAGGGCACCGTTGCGAGTCGGTGCAAATATGACTCGCTAAAAGAAAAGGACTATAGTGATCGCCAGACGGGAGTTCGAGTCCCGCTCAAACTCGTTAGTTCTTTTAGTGTCTGCAATCTTACCATTCTTTTAAGCTAAAGAGGGTGTGGGGTGCGGTTGGGGTAGCCTATAGGCCTACCTGCCGAGTCATCGGTAGCCATTCTCTGGCCCTTCCTGGTCCCAGCTTGGGTAGAGAGGGGGCTTGGGCGCTAATCATATAGGGTCAGTCTTTAGGGCATTGTCCGGTTTGATAGAGCAATGTCACTGTCCCGTGCTTTTGCCATTCATGAGCGACCTTTAAACCTTTAAACATCCAATTGCAAGATCATTGTTGCAGAAGACTCAGTAAGTAGACTTATAGATCACAAGGATGGTGAGGTTACAGACACTACAAGAGACTATCGAGCTTAAGCATTACTCGAACTCCAATCCGTCAGATCACCAGGCACGGACGTTTCCAATAGGCCACTTCAACCTTAACGATCTAATAAACAGACAAGGTCTACAAGATAAAGAAAAATGTTGGAAAAGTGAATAAGAATAACACCTACATTTAGGACGTGTTTACGGATATTTCGAATTTTATCGGGAAATACTTCCGGCATTTTGTAGGATTGCTGTCCTTTCCATGTTGCAATGTACCGCAAACCTCCTCCCCAGTAGAGGGCATTCATGTACATGTTGTAATGTCCAGGTCGTTCTCCCTATGAGATAAATAAGAAGTAATATTATTGTAGAGAATTATATAATTGCCATTACTTCAATAGCAGTAATGGAAACTGTTTGTTTGGAAATAGACGAAACTGATTAGTATTCACATAGTGGTTTCATTTTCCTATTTTTTACATACACACACACACACACACACACACATATATATATATATATATATATATATATATATGTGTGTGTGTGTGTGTGTGTGTATTTGTGTTCGCGCGCACTAAATAGTATGCTAGTAAGAAACATAAACTACCAGTTGAAATCAAGGTAGTAATTTATGAATAGACTGTTGAATTCATTTCTCTTTATGTAAGGGAAGATAAATGTCCAATGCAAATTAAATAATAAGGTTGAAACTACTAAGTTGAACTGTTTGTTTAGTTCATGTTCTATAAAAAGATTTGATGGGAAGAGAAACAAGGATATATGCATAATGGTAAAGTGCTTCGCATGAGTGGAAGGATGGTTCAACCATGTGGAGAAAATGGGAAACAACTGGTAATTAATAAGTCTATCATTCAGAAGAAAAGAAAGTTCTAAGAAGGATTCGATAAATGGCGTGAAAGACATATTGGAAAGGAGGGGCTTTGATATCTGAGAAGTGATAGTGTGTTTTTGATTTATTATGGTATAGTGCATGTCTACACACACACACACACACACACACACACATATATATATATATATATATATATATATATATATATATGTGTGTGTGTGTGTGTTTATATATATATATATATATATATATATATATATATAAATGTATATATATATATACACATGTACATATTTATATATATATATATGTATATATACATATATATATATATATATATATATATATATATATATGTGTGTGTATGGATATGTATATCTATAGACATATATATGTATATACATGTATATATATCATGAATAGATGTATATATATATATATATATATGTATATATATACATATATATATATATATATATATATATATATATATATATATATATATATGTGTATATATATATATATATATGTTTATATATATATGTATATATGTGTGTATATATTTATACGTATATATATATATATATATATATATATATATATATATGTATATTTATATATACATATATATATATATATATATATATATATATATATATATATATATATACATACATATATATATAGATATCAACAAACTTGCGTTGTTCTGCGGAGTCATAATCTTTCAGAAGACACTTGATAAATCTAAAAAACTAAACAAGTAAGCATCTTCACTTTACCTGAACGATGCCAAGGATGTGTGTAGTCTTCATGATCTTCCTGTTGTTTGGTTGGACCAGAGAATTCAACTGTTCTGCTGAGAGGCCAGCGATCACAAATCTGAGTGCAGAATACAAATATTCAAATATACCTGTTTTTATTTACATATAGACCACTCACTCTTTATATGCTTTTCTAAATTGTCAATAAATACAAGTCTACTTAACGGCAATCACAACTCTGTGGCGAAAATTTAGTCTTTATAAAGATTTGCTTGAAGATCGATAACGTTTTATATTACACGGTTAGAAAAAACCGTAATTTTCATCGGAAATTCTCCGTAAAAATATATTGTTGTCAACCGTATTTCAGTAAAATATAGGTGACCGTGATTTTACCTTACTTTGTTATTATCTTTTACGGGTTGGTAACCGTAAGCTCACTCTTTTACGTCAACATAACCGTTTTGAAAACAGTAAAAATCCTGGAATAAATTTTGCCAGACTTTCACCGTTTTTTTTTTTTTAATGCAAATTCTTAACAGTGTAGCTGCTCTCATTTACTGTATTCTTATAAATCGATGTTCTTTTTATGTTTTTTTTTTCTAAATTGTCATTGAATACAAGTCTACTTATCAGTGATCAAAATTCTGAAAGGAGAAGTCAGTGTTTGAAAGAATCGCTTGAATTTTAGCTACTTTCCTTTTCTGTTTTCTTATATATCGACTCCTTTTTTATATTCTTTTTCTAAATTGTCATTCAATACAAGTCTACTTATCTTCCTATCAACCAGTCTCATCATTTATATAAGCGTTAATCCACAGTTTTCTAAACATATCGATATATCTTATTCGTCTAACAGTTCTAACTCCTTGAAATAAAACACTGAAAAGCATTTGCACAAGAACTAATTAGTTTTAGAATATCTTCCTGTCTCTCTGTCTTAATTTACATATTTCTAAGTGAGTGAACTTTTATTGGGACAAAAGTAAAAAAAAACATTTGGAATAAGATAAATTTTTCCTATTCGTTTTCTAAAGACATTTCTGACTTGAATCAGCGCGCGATTATTTTTGGGTTTTTCCATATTTAATTCTATAGGTATTCAAACATTAAAGTTTTTAAGAACCACATGTCAAGTATCGATTAGGATCTATTGCAACTATAATTTCATTTTGTTGAGCTGTATTGTTATGTCATGGTAATTTAGCTTAATTGTAACTTAAAATTACATAATGTAATTTAATTGTAATTATGATTTAGTGTAAGAAATCTATTTTGGTGTCTAAATTATAGAAGTTAGCAAAATACCACAAGAGAGAATTTGAATAATATTTCCATATTTAAATCTTTCTTGATGTAAAAGAAAAATAGTCTCACGTTTAGTTCATTTTAGAGGATAAGATTATCAAATGTGCTCTATATTTGTCTTTTGACTATTTTCATAACTATTTTCAAGTACAATAATCAATATTTTTCTAATTGTTGCTTTCATGAATTAAAATGTATTTATCAAGAAACAAAAAGATAATTGTTATCATTTCTAAATAATCCCCATCAAGTTATTTCCAACTTTCAAATATTTCTAAACAATTCATCCCTTAAGTTATTTCCAACTTTTCAATATTTCTAAATACTGTCCCCTAAAGTTATTTCCGACTTTCTGAAATTTCTAAACAATTCCCCCTTAGATTATTTTCAATTTTCTAAGATTTCTAAATAAGTCTCCCTTAAGTTATTTTCAACTTTCTAGATTTTCAAATAATTTCCCCTTAAGTTATATTCAACTTTCTAAAATGTTTTAAATAATTCCTCCTTAAGTTATTTCCAACTTTCTAAAATTTCTAAACATTCCCCCTTAAGTTATTTCTAACTTACTAAAATTTCTAAATAACTCTCCCCTAAGTTATTTTTTAAGTTTCTAAAATTTCTAGATAATTCCCCTTAAGTTATTTTCAACTTTCTAGATTTCTAAATAATTTCCCTTTAAGTTATTTTTAACTTTCTAAAATGTTCTAAATAAATCCTTCTTAAGTTATTTCCAGCTTTCTAAAATTTCTAAACATTCCCCATAAGTTATTTCTAACTTACTAAAATTTCTAAATAACTCTCCCCTAAGTTATTTCAAAGTTTCTAAAATTTCTAGATAATTCCCTTTAACTTATTTTCAACTTTCTAGAATTCTAAATAATTTCCTCTTAAGTTATATTCAACTGTCTAAAATGTTCTAAATAATTCCTTCTTATATCATTTCCAACTTTCTAAAATTTCTAAACATTCCCCCATAAGTCATTTCTAATTTACTAAAATTTCTAAATAACTCTCCCCTAAGTTATTTCCAAGTTTCTAAAATTTCTAGATAATTCCCCTTAAGTTATTTTCAACTTTTTAAAATATCTAAAAATCACTCCCTTAAGGTATTTCCAACTTTCTAAAATTTCTAGATAATTCCCTCTCAAGCTATTTCCAACTTTCTAAAATTTCTAAACAATTCCTCGTTAAACTATTTCAAACTTTCTAACATTTCTAAATAGTTCCCCCTTAAGTTATTTTAAACTGTCTAAAACTTCTAAATAATTCTCCCCTAAGTTATTTTCAACTTTCGTAATTTCTAAATAATTCCCCCTTAAGTTATATCCAACTTTCTAAAATGTTCTAAATAATTCCTCCTCAAGTTATTTCCAACTTTATAAAATTTGTAAATAATTCCCCCTTAAATTATTTCCAACTTTATAGAATTTCAAAATGATTCCATAATGAGTTATTTACAACTTTCTAAACTTTCTAGATAATTCCCCCTTAAAATTGTTTCCAATTTTCTAAAATTTCTAAATATTTCCCTCCTTACCATTGAGTTATTTCCGACTGTCTAATGTTTCTAAATACTTCCCATTACCCTTAAGTTATTTCCAATGTTCTAACATTTCTAGATAATTATCTTTTACTGTTAAGTTATTTCCCACTTTCTAATATTTCTAAATAATTCTCCTTTACCATTAAGTTATTTCTAACTTTCTTATATTTCTAAATAATTCTCCCTTACCCTTAAATTATTCCCAACATTCTAATATTTCTAAGTAATTCGTCATTAAGTTATTTTCAAATTTTTATGAGAAGGAAAAATGTAATTAGTTTTTGTTAAATGCAATTAAAGCAATGGCAATCAGATTTTGTTCTATAAAATCACAAGTAACATCTACCTTCACAGGGATTCAAACTATTCACAAATAAACAGATTGAAAATTAAATCTAAATATTGGAAATGTATAACTACGAATCTACGTAGGTGTTTTTCCACAATTCTTGAGAACATTTAAAACTGCATCGATACTAACATCTTTGCATAGTTGACAATCAACGATGGAGTTAATTCTGATGCAAAAGGACATCTAAATATATAATTATCTGAAGTGCAATGTTTGATAAGATAAGAGAATGTTAATAAATTTATATAGTCACAAGCCACCATTTTAGCAGACATATATATATATATATATATATATATATATATATATATGTATATATATATATATATATATTCTCCACCTCTTTATATATATATATATATATATATATATATATATATACATACAGTATATATACCCTTCACAACAACACGTGAGCGGCCCTAACCCAATAAATGAAAATAGACGTTTTAGTTAATATCTTACTTAGCTTTGTAGTCCCAGTACGCTTGGTCAACATTAGAAAACTCTATGAGAATTGCTGGGTCAGAAATCAGGAGGATAACTCCGTGACACCTTGGAGACGCCCAGTCGACCCATTTCAAGTCGCTCGCTTCTCCAATAGCTATTACCTAGAACAGGAAAAGGTATGTGCATCGATATATTAGTCATTCATAAATTAAGAAAATTATATATTTTATCTAATGTAGATTATCAACTAAAGAGCGTTTAGTGTATTGCGTAGCTGCTATCAAAATTCAAAAGACAAGAGAAGAGATAAGATGATCGGATCTTATTTTGTACGGTAGAAAAACCTTTCCCTCTACTATCGCTTCTTCCCGTAGGCACTAAGTGGCAGCACTTTACTGCACACTAAAAAAGATTTAAGAAATCATCGTTTTACTGATTTACTTCTAACCAAGAGCACTTTTCAATCCCAGAGGGAGACTTTAGAATTAGTACGTGCTCCTTATAGGTCCAACTGCTCTACAAGGAAGTTCCAATACACATAAAATATTCAAGAAACATGTGATGATAAGTTAAGTTTTTTCATTTGTTGTTGCTTCAGTTATCTGCAAGTTTAAGACTTTATTCTCAGAATTTAATTCCTATCATTATTATTTTTTTTCTTTTTGATAATGTTAAGGCATCTAGCATTTGACCATCACCACTTAGTTTCAGCATGATATTGGCCATTGTTCTTTTGTTTTACCTATTCTGCTATCTTTTCACGAATTCTAATTACTTCCATTTTGTTTAGTATGGACCCTGCTTATGTGAAATCAATAGTGCTTGCCTTATCTACCAGGAGCGTCTACACTTAGTTCCTCATTTGATAAACCCTTTCATGTCCAGTGGGTTTGCAGTGCATTAAATTTGCCAGACAAATTCAGGAAATTCAGTCTATAGCAGTACTTAAAATTTCTAAATGAATTATCAACAGGTCAGCATACTAGTATTTTCATTTTTAAAACCAAAACATGCATTGCTACTTGCATTTCTATTTTTTAAGGAACTCAGTGAAGCATTGTTACTGCCATTGCATAGATAAAATGACTAACGCTAGCTAACCTGCTTGTAATTCGGCAGAGATGCCAGATATTCCAGCAGAGGGGACCCAAAGAACCGCTTATCAGAAGCAACGATCAGATCGCAATATTTGAATTCCTTCTTGACCAGCAAGATGAATAGTCTAGTTAGGGTTAAATCGTCATCTTCTTGCTTCTTTAAGACCTTCGTTAGGGCATTGGATTCCATTGCCTTTGATATTGGAGAAAAGTTTTCCAATTTATTGAGTGAAGTTGCGTTCATGGCCAGTAGCTTTCCGTTGGTGGTTCTGGTTGCTACCGGTGAGGAAGAGAGATGGATAGACCCATCTGCAGGTGAAGGAGTTATCGAGGAAGCGTTAGTTCCAGCTAGACGTAGGGTCTCCTTGGAGTTTTCTAAGCCAGATGTAAATATTAACGGAATGGAAGGCAGTCCGTTGACTAGTAAGAGTTCGTTGGACATGATGCTGTAGAGCAGCAAACGCCGCCATATTAGTGATGGCATGATGTTCCTGGTTATTATAACCTGTAAATACCGAAAAAAGAAGCATTATTCACATTGTTGACTTATTCTTTATATTTACGGTTCCAAACTAGGAGGGAAATATATGAAACAAATAGAAAGAACAATCAGAGATTTGTCACCTCCGCCAATGAAGATTACCAACTTTTTACTCAAGTCCAAAGACCAAGCTTTCCCTGTTTGAGGCTCGGGTTGAAGATGACAAGTTCATCCTTGCCAAGATCCTTGGACATGATGTGTCGTACAATGCTAGTGTCATTTTCAAATTTATATCAGAAGCAGGTCTTCTTAATGCTATTTAACTTCTATAACATATTTACTTCTCTGGTTTTAATTGAATATTCTTTTAATCTTTATTTTTGATAAACGATATCGGCATCAATGACCTTCGATGTCAGGATGCCAGAGAACTTCCATTCAGTCAATCAATCCCCATTTCATATGTTGACCGTGATTTAATCCAATGTATAATAACAACAATAATAACCAGAATCGCAATCTTGATCCGGATCACCTTCAATATTCAATGGGTCCTTCTGGAACATAAAACCTATCAGCTGTTAAAATTGGGTGAAAATCCGGCAAGATGTTTTGACGTAATCCCGCTAACTGACAAACAAATGGATACATTGATAAGTAAATAGATAATCACGGGCCTTTCTATATCTTCCTTGGCAGCGATAACTAAACAAC
>NC_090726.1:58801574-58824074 GCF_036898095.1 Palaemon carinicauda | reverse complement strand
TGAACTGATGTGAATAATATAGTTCCACTTGTCCTGAATGACTGACAAGTGTCTGTAACAGCTGGTGTTTTCTTAATTCGCAAGTTTCCGCTGGAGGGAGGTTGTTTTTCCCCTGATCTTCCTAGGCAAGCGAATGACATCACGATTTTCATAATGCTGCTAGAATAAGGTTGCGTTTTATTTGCAAGACTTGTGTTGTTGTGGTTGTTTTTTTAACAGGCTAATATAATTATTTTTTAATACTTTACTTATTTATTTATTTATTTATTATTATTATTATTATTATTATTATTATTATTATTATTATTATTATTATCATTATTATTATTATTATTATTATTATTAGTTGAGCTACAACCCTAGTTGGAAAAGCAAGATATTATAATCCGAAGGGCTCCAACATGAAGAAATAGCCATGTGAGGAAAGGAAATAAGGAAATAAACTATATGAGAAGTAATGAACAATCGAAATAAAATATTATAAGAACAGTAACAATATAAAAACAAATCTATTTTAATGTTGTTACTGCTCTTAAAATATATTATTTTAATTGTTCATTACTACTCTTGTAGTTTTTTCATTTTTGTATTTCCTTTCTTCACTGGACTGTTTTTCCTGTTGGAGTCCGGGGCTTATAGCAACCTATTTTTCCAACTAGTGTTGCAGCTTAACTATTAATAATAGTGATGATATTATCATAAATTACGTTTCATAAATTTGCGAGAGAGAGAGAGAGAGAGAGAGAGAGAGAGAGAGAGAGAGAGAGAGAGAGAGAGAGAGGGAGAGAGAGAGAGAGAGAGAGAGAGATTGCAGTAATTAGTATTTTTCAATATGAAACATTGAAATATGTAAGAAATATTTAATATTTCAGGGGTGATTAATAAAGATATTCCCACTACTATATCTTTCCGTGTACTTCTTCAAAACACGGGATAAAGAATATCACAATTTTGACTGTTAATTAATGTCTATAGCATATTTAGTAGATGTCTCACATTTTTATTTACACTAATACAAACCAAAATATTTACTTGGGAAATGTCAAAGGTTTATAGAAAAAGTCTCTTTCAAAATCGTAGGATAAATTAAATCATTGATAAATGATTGACGTATTTTTTTATTGACATTAATTGTTGCTTATATGATAAAAACACTTTTTCGTTTTTTACCGAAACGTTCCTGAATAGGTCATTTCGAATACACATCGACCATCACTTCTAAATTTTCAGTCTATCAAGTACTGAAATTTTCAATCTAACAGAACTGAAATTTTCATATTACTTGGGAATGGAATTCTTAGTTTACCAAGAACAGGATTTTCCAGTCTAACAGAATGGAAATTTTAAGATTACTTGGGACTGGAATTTTCAGTTTGCCAGGAGCTGAAATTTTCTGTCTACCAAAAACTGAAAATTTTCAGTCTAACTGAACTGAATTTTTCAGATTATTTGGGAATGGAATTTTTAGTTTACCAAGAATTTACATTTTTAGTCAAACAGAACTGAAATTTCCATATTATTTGGGAATAGAATATTTGATTTATCAAGAACGGAAATTTTCAACCTAACTGAACTGAAATTTTCAAATTACTTGGGATTGGAATTTCCGGTTTGCCAGGAGCTGAAATTTTCAGTCTACCAAAAACTGAAATTTTCATTCTAACTAAACTGAAATTTTCAGATTACTTGGGAATGGAATGTTTAGATTACCAGGAGATGAAATTCAAAATTTTCAGTCCAGCAGGAACTAGCATTTTTAGTCTACCTAGAAATGGAATTCTCAGTTACCAGGAACTGAAATTTTCAGTCTATCAAAAACTCAAACTTTCTGCTTATTGGATACTGAAATTTTCAGCAATTTCTGTGCTACTAGGAACTGATAGTTTCATTCCTCCATGAATGAAATTATCAGTGTACCAGGAGATAAAATTTTCAATACACTAGGAACTGAAAGTTTTTTTTTTCTTTCAGAATCATGTGCCCATCGTTGAGTATAAGTAACAAAGTTATTAAATCGTCTTTTTTTTATCTTTCCAGTTGAAAATTACGAAGTTTGTTTCATACAGGATGTGCACACGACGGCGTTTTCCATCAGAAGTACCACTGTTGCCAAAGATGACCCTAGTGCTATGACAAAGAAAGCAGCCTGAAAAGAAAAAGAAAAAACACTTCTGTTAATTTTTTCTTATCTTCGTCGAAATCTTACCCTGTTGAATGGCTAGTTACAGAAATAATATGCTTCAAGGAAGAATTAAAGTCATCATTTTTATAAAGCAGATGATGAAGTACTATTACGTGAAACATAATTTTAACTAAAAAATATTTTTGATATGATTCTCAGTATAAAATTCAATCATGAAGACATTCATTTGCCAGTTACTCATAGCAGCAGTATCTGAAATATGAACTGAAACGAGCTAAGAATTATTTGAAACGATCTACAGCAGAATCTAAAATTAATACCAAGTATTAGCAAAATCTGAAATGAACTCAAGCGATCTAAAAAAGAATTATCTGAATCTATCTGGAATCTGAAATTATTACAAAGTGATAATCGATATGGAATATATGGTCATACTATCTTTTTACCTTCTTCCAACTTCGTGTAACTGGATCTTGTGAAGAAAATTATAGAATTTACCGACTAACGTGTAATATGAGTCTATGTCTAACAAAAAATACATACATTGCAGATAAGATATACTATATCCAAGCATACAGACTATGTTTAAAGTTCGAGTATGGGGCCTAGAAAGATTGACTAATTTTTTAAGGCTTTGCTTGACTAATAATATGATTATCTTCTTAGATCTAGATAATTGGTTTCTTAATATACCAAAAACATGCAGAAAGTATTTGAGAGCTTTTTCTTTGCCGCAATCAGGGCCGTATTATCCATAAGGCTGACTAGGCTGAAGCCTCGAGCCAGCGAATGGAATTTTTTTATTTTAGTGTTAAAGGTAAAAATATGTATTATTTACTTCAGTTTTAATATTATTGCTATATATTAAACGGAAAGGGAGCGTGAAATATGACGGGGGGACGGGAGGCCAGTCGTTGTGGGATGTCGAGGAGCCCATTGAGGGGCACAAAGAAGCTCGAAGTATCTGGTTGTTGCTATGGGTTAATAGAGCGCCGACCATAATCATAATTGTTTTCTGCAGTTTCAGGTTACTTTTACTTTGAATAGTATCTATGGTTAACTTCCAACTTAATATGAATACTATGCAAACATTCTAAAAACTCCTAACTGATTATCTACATAATTGAAAAACATCAGAGTCTGCATATTCTATCTTAACCCTTTTCTAGAATATTAGACGTGGGAGCGTTGCATTCTTCAGAACAAATTTTAAACACTTGGTTAACCAAAATGAAGCCTAAGAGAACTCAACCCACCTGTAGATGTGTTAAGGTGATAGCTTTGGTTTTCGTTTCTTCTACCAAATTCAGCTGAGAGGAAGCGGCCATAATTTCATCGTCCCGCCATTTTGTAACCAAACCTCCTTCTACCATTCTCAGTAGCCTTATGTAAAGAGTAATACTTTTTCAATTACCATTACGAAGAATGTGCGTGATTATATTTTATGTATATTATTTCCCCACTTACAGCTTAGGAAGCTACGCGTGTATCATGTACAGTAGTCCTAAACACAGAAGGTCCTGTAAATATACTCTGAATATATTTAAAGAAACTTGTAAACACATACACATGAGCATGCACGTACGGGCATGCGGGTCCTATCAATAGAATAATCTTAAACGGTGATAGTGAAGTTCTGTAGCAAGTTACAAAGTGATAGTTCAGAGGCAAAGAATAATTAGAAACGAAGGGTTTTCTACTTAATAGGATTTGGAGAAGGAAAATGGATGATGTATTAAAAGATTTTCATAAAAAGTATATTTATTAAAAAAAAAAAATTAAAGAGAAAATGGCATGCAATAGAGTGTTATATACTTGTGAAGTGCAAATGGAATAGTTGAAAAATGAAATTTGAATACCTTTAGTCTGCAGAAAATGGTAAAAAAATATCAATGAAGATAATTAGGTTAAGGGAGTTTCTTGAGAAAGAAATGAAAATAGCATATGACCAGAATGTGCACTGGAATTAGCCAAGTTTAGGAAATATGTAGATTTTAAAGGTTTAAAGGCCACTCAGGAATAGCAGAGGCAAGTGTGACGGGCCGAGAGAAGGTTGTGACTCAAAGACAGGATGAAAGCAACTGAGTGAGTTTATTATAGAACACTCTCCTTTATATATAAAAGCCGAGAGAGGGTTGTGAACTCAAAGGCAGGATGCAATCAACTGAGTTATATTATTATAGAACACTCTCCTTTATATACAAAACCTCAAGCCAACAGGACATAACAAGTTAACAAGACAGACAATGTTATAGAGGAAAACAGCAGACATGAATTTTCATGTTCGTTTAGTGCGAGGGAAGAGCGAAGATACAAGCATAATATATGCAAAAGGAATTATGTACAATTTTGTGACACATGGTTGGTACATGGCTCCCCCTCTAAAAATGACATACTGAACATGTTAAATAGGGCGCCCTGATCTAGAGAGGCGAACTGTAGGCGGGTCATCTGGCAGAAGATAAGCAGGTTTTAGACGATCAATGGAGACCCAGTCTTCTTTGCCCCGAATGTTTAGGAGGAATGCTTTCGGACTGCGTCGGATCACAAGGAAAGGGCCCGTGTAAGGGGGCGTTAGTGGTGGCTTGCTGGTGTCGTTGCGTAGGAAGACGTGCGTTGCAGAGTGCAAGTCCGTTGGTATGTGATGCTTCGCTGGGGGCTTGTAAGTCTGGCGGCACGGAGTAAATTTTCCCACGACGTGACGTATGCGCTGGAGATCGTCGTCGGAGGTTGTAGAAGGAAAAACTTCGGCAGGGACGACCAACGAGTCGCCATACACCATTTCAGCTGCCGAGACGTCGAGGGCGTCTTTAGGAGTGGTCCTTAGTCCCAGGAGGACCCAGGGAAGCTGAGTAAACCAGTTGCAATCCTTGCAGCGGGACATCAAAGCTGCTTTGAGGGTGCGATGAAAACGTTCAACCATTCCATTGGCAGCGGGGTTGTAGGCCGTTGTCTGATGTAGGGTGATGCCCAGGAGATTCGCTAATGACGTCCACAATTGAGAGGTGAAAGTGGTTCCCCTGTCAGAAGTAATATGCTCAGGGATACTGAATCTTGAAATCCATCCAGAGAGTAAGGCAGATGTACATGAGGCGGACGTTGCAGTTTCCATGGGAATGGCTTCAGGCCAACGAGTGGAGCGGTCGATGACGGTAAACAGGTAATGATGTCCTTGTGATGTGGGTAGGGGGGCCTACAACGTCGACGTGAATGTGTGTGAAACGACGCTGAGGTTGAGGAAAGGTGCCCACTCCTGAATCCGTGTGTCGATGTACTTTGGAAGTTTGGCAAGAAGCACAGGTGCGGACCCAATCCTTAGAATCTTTAGAAATGCCGTGCCAAATGAACTTCGTCTTCAGCAGCTGTGCGGAAGAGCAGCACGAGGGATGTGAAAGACTGTGAATGAAATCAAACACCTGCCGGCGCATGGGAGCAGGAATCCAAGGTCACGGTCTACCAGTACTGACGTCACAGAGGAGGGTGGTGTTGGAGTCTTCGAGGGGGAAGTCTTCCCAACAAAGGGATGTGCAGGATGTCCTACATGCTTGATACTCTGGATCCTGTCATTGGGCTTCAGCCAGGGCGTTGTAATCCAGTCCCAGTTGAACGGCAGCCAACGTGTTTCTTGACAGGGCATCGGCAACGGGATTCATTTTCCCAGGGACGTATTGAAGGGTGCAATTGTATTCAGCCACGGCGGAGAGATGTCGGCGTTGACGGGGGGACCAGGCGTCAGACTGTCGAGTGAAGGCGTGCACCAGAGGCATGTGGTCTGTACGAATAACGAAGGGCTACCATCTAAGAAATGGTGAAAGTGACGGACAGCCAAGTGCACCACCAGCAATTCGCGATCGAAGGTAGAATAACCCGATTCTGCCTTGGAGAGTTTTCTGCTGAAGAAGGCCAATGGGCGGGGCGAGCCGTTGACCACCTGCTTGAGTACTGCACCAATAGCGACGTCGCTGGCATCGGTGGAGAGAAGGAGAGGGTCCTGTGGGATAGGAAAAGTGAGAGCCACAGCAGTTGATAGGGCCTTCTTTGCATTGCAGAAGGCTGCTTCTTGAAAGGGACCCCACTTCAGGTCCTTTGGCTTGCCCTTGAGGGAGGCATAGAGGGGAGCAAGAGTGGCAGAAAACGGTGATAATAGTTGATCATGCCCAGAGCTTTGACGGTCGAGGGCGCAGGGAAGTCCTGAACCACTGCTACCTTCTCAGGGAGGGGATGGACTCCTTCAGGAGTGATGCGGTGCCCTAGGAACGACACTTCGTTGGCGCCAAAGGTACACTTGTCGTACCGGACTACAAGGCCGTTTTATTGCAGGCAGTCGAGCATGATGCGCAGGTGACGGAGGTGATCCTCTTTTGAGGAGGAGAACACAAGTATGTCGTCCACATAACATACACAGAAGGGGAGGTCCCCTAAGATGCCATCCATGAGACGTTGAAACGTGGCCCCAGCATTACGAAGGCCAAAACAGGAGTAATTGAAGGTGTATGTACCAAACGGAGTGGTGATGGCGGTCTTGGGGATGTATTCTGAGTTCATAGGCACCTGATAATACCCCTTCAGGAGGTCGCGCGTAGAGAAAACCTTCGCTTTGTGCAGGTAGGAGGTCACGTCGGCAATGTTTGGGAGGGGGTAGTGATCCGGTTCTGTTTGCATGTTCAGGCGTCTGTAATCCTCGCACAGATGAAGGGAGCCGTCTTTCTTCAGAATGATGTGTAAGGGTGACTACCATGGGCTGGAGGCCTTTTGGCAAAGGCCCATTTCCTCCATTTCGGCAAATGTCTGTTTGGCGGCTGCCAATCGTTCCGGTGCCGAACGTCTGAATTTTGCGAAGACTGGGGGTCCCGTCGTCTTGATATGGTGATAAATACCGTGCTTGGCAGGAGCCGTGGGCGTTTGGCGAAGTTCTGGACGGAAAACTTCCGGGTACGACGTGAGGAGGTGGGCGTAGGCATCCGTGGGTGCGCAGATGTGGAGAGCAAGGTTGGAGGGAGCGGGTTGAAGAGGTGTCGACAAGTACGAGTCTGCGTTGACCAATCGTCGGTGGGTGACATCAACCAGAAGGTGGAAATGAGAGAGGAAATCCGCACCGAGGATTAGCAATGTGACGTCAGCAACGAGAAACTTGTAATTAAATTTACCGTTTCCAAATGGTAATGTGAGGTTCTCGTAACCGTAGGTGGGTATCGCAGATCCGTTGGCAGCTACCAAGCGAACGTCGGCAGACGTAGACAGACTACGTCGTGTCCTGAAGAGTTCCCTTGGCAAAAGAGAACGACAAGCACCCGTGTCTACCAAAAATCGCACGCCCGTTCCTGCATCATGTAAAAAGAAAAGATTAGAGACATGGGAGGCCACCCCCATGAGCGATGGCCTATTTACACGTTTTTTGGCCACTGACAATCCTTGGCACATTTCTTCGCGGTTGCCCCGAATCTGAAGTGGTAGTAGCAAAACTGTGACGGATGGGAGGTAGTAATTGGCTGTAGAAGTCGTTGATTGGGGCACGAGCGAGTGGTGGGTGGTGGGAGGCTTTGTCGCCGTTTCGGCACGTCACGGGGTAAGCGTGTATGTCCTACGGCATTCACGTCAGCTTCGGTTGACGTTGAATAGGCATCCTCTTCGTAAGGGGTGGAGGCGTTGATGGAGGTCTTGAAGTGGCTGTCCATAAGGGCGTCGGCTTTGTTCATCAAGTCTTTTATGGATAAACTATCGACATCGGGTATGGCAGCGCGTATAGGGCCGGGTAAACAGCGTATCCAAAGGGCCCGAAGTAGGTTCACCTCCCAAGGAGAGCCGTCTGCGGCAGGTTGCAGGCGAGTGATACTGGTCATTTCCCTGATGGCGAGCGAAGCCCTTTGGTCCCCAACAGTTGTTGCGAGAGCTGAAAAAGCTTTGCTATACGGGCGGCTGGCGACGGCGAGTACTGCTGCAGAAGGTATGTTTTGAGGGCGTCATACGTTATTGAGGTGTCTCCTTGTTCACAAAGCCAGTCGGATATTTCCGGGAAGGTGTCCTCGGGTATCGCCGCAAGAACATAATCAGCTTTGGTGGTTGAGCGAGTGACGCCCTTGATGCAAAACTGGACATCTGCGCGCTGAAACCAAGCAAACGCCTCTCCGCTGGCGAATGATGAAAGTTTCAATGGGGGAGTTGCAGCAATAACTTTTGTAGAGTCCGCCATAGTACCAACGATGGAGTGGCGAGGGGGGCATGGAAGGCGGGAGGAGCGAGTCGACTTCCGGGGTCACCAATGTGACGGGCCGAGAGAAGGTTGTGACTTAAAGACAGGATGAAAGCAACTGAGTGAGTTTATTATAGAACACTCTCCTTTATATATAAAAGCTCAAAGCAACAAGAAATTTCTTGTTCAAAACAGACACCATTACCGATGAGAAAAACAGACATGTTTATTCAGGCTCTTTTTAGTGCGAGGGAAGAGCGAAGATACAAGCATAATATATACACAAAATGAACTATGTACGATCGTGTGACACACGGTTGGTACACAAGGGACAGTGATAATACTCTAGTTAGCATGGCAATGCCCTAGAGACTAATCATGTAAACATATAATCAGCGACCAAGGCCCCTCTCCACCCAAGCTAGGACCATGTGGGGGCCAGGCAATGGCTGCTGATGGTAATGTTTTAGCCTCTTCAAGAAACTATTGAGTTTGAGCGAAACTCAAACCCCAGTCCGGCGATCGCTAGCCAGGGACGTTTCTAACAGGGCGACACAATCGTATAGATGTATAAAAGAAAATTCGTGTAAATAAAATGTTATAGGAAGGTAGAAAGGATATTCAAAATAGAAATTTCAATGATATAGGCCAAAGAAATTGTTAAAATATCAGGGAAATTTTAAACGATTTGGGAATTTGGGAAAAGAAACTTGTAAATTAGTAAGAGATTAAAAAAAATATTGAGAAACCCAAAGATATTGATGAGAGATCTAAACTAATCGGTCAGAAATTCAATGAAATTGGCAAGAAATAAAAACGAAAGATTCTTAGAAACAGATGAATAGAAAATGAAAATAACTTACTAATCCTCAAAAAACTTGGAGAGAAAGATTAAATTTTAATTAGAATAGATTCAGAGGACAATTAATTACAGTGGTAAACTTACAGATCATTGAAGATGTCCTTATAAGGAGTGCCAGGGAAGAATCCAATGACAATGCCTTGTGGGTAGAATGAACTACGCCCGAAATGGAATTTGCGTCTCCCAAGTCTGGTGGCCAGACTCTCGGTGTAAGTCGTCGGTCCAATATATACAAATTTCTTTTCCAATACCTTTGGTAGAGGTTCAGTAGGTTAGAAAAACTTATAAATGTTTTAACCCTACAACTTGTTTTATGACTTTAAAGAATATAAACGTGAGAAGTAGATATGAACATAGATTTTTGATGTAAATATATATAAGTATAGATATTTTCTTCACTATAATTCAACCATCGATATAATCAAGTTCCTAATGTTTATATATCTTATAAAAAATCTCTGTAACTAAATCAATCAAATTTTACTTGGAATAACTTTTACACAGATACATTTGCACATAATATTTTTTTTTTTTTTAGTTATGCTGACAAACATATCAGTCTATATAAAGGTTTAATAAATACCTATTAGGCCTAATTTGATTACACAAATCTTTCAAAATTATCATTTAAATTTCCCAAATATTTCTCATTTTTATCCAGAATATACATACTCGATTTATCCCCGTGGCAGGACTATTCACGAAACTCTGAGATCTGTCTTTGTGATCGAATAAATCCCAGGTCTGCTTGTAGATACCGCTGTCTGCCTCCTGTAATGACGAAGTATTTCGGATTGACAAATAGCGTAAGTATTCTATAATTAGTATACACGAACCGTCAAAAATGACAGATTAAATTTAGGATAGATATGCACACACACACGCGCACGCAGATTCAACCCTTCCTACCACCTCACCCTTTCCTAACTACAGCCAGGGTATAACTACCCATCTCTCCCCTACCCGAGGAACGGGGAGAGATCGAGTACATTATATGTTTGGCAATGCCTCTGAGTGTTACCGGAAAGAAATACACATGCATCGGATACATAATCAGACGCTTGCTTTTTATATTATTCAGGGGAGATTATCTTCCCTATAATCTTCCAATATGAAACCAACATAAGAAAAAACTTTCTTATATACATATTATTTTCTAATGAGAGTAATTCAGTGTTTAGATAATATAACTATACTAATTCTTTTTTTTAATGAGGCGTATTTGCACCGACTCGCAGCGGTGCCCTTTTAGCTCGGAAAAGTTTCCTGCTCTCTGGTTGGTTAGAATTATCTTGTCCAACCAATCAGCGATCAGGAAACTTTTCCGAGCTAAAACGTCACCCCTGTGAGTCGGTGCAAATCTGCCTCACTAAAAAGAATTGACTATAGTACCCTTTAATCCTTTCACTGTCATTGATGACTTAATCAGAATTTGAAAAAGGGAAACATCTTTTTTAAATCACACAAACCATAGGAAATTGATATCTATTTGAAAGGTCTTGATGAGAGTTTTTCAACAAATATCAATGAGCTTGAAAGATTTTGCTATATCAGAAATTTGATTGAATTCACCACTGGCAGTGAAAGGGTTAAAAGAATTTATATAGTATATCTCTTATACATTTTTTTTCTTGAAAACTTTCTGCACATCAAATTCAAATTACTATAACTCCTTTACTTTCTATTTATTATGAGCCATCATTTATCTAAAAGATTCATTCTGTAACAAATTAAATATATGCAAACCTCTAAATGGATGTTATTTTACTAATTACAACTGTTCATTTTAATATATTAAGCTTATGCCAACTGATATGAGGGTTTATTTCAAGATATGTCGCTTATACAAAGTTTTATTTTCCTATATATTGATTCTAATCATCTTAAAAATAGTATTTCTAATGATTTAATTAATATAGAAATAATTTTCATGATTTTGACAATTTTGTTGATTTTAATGATTTCCATAATAATAATAATATTTTTGATATTTTTGATAACAACAATAATTCTAACAGTTTTGATAATAACAATAATTTTAACAATTTTCACAATCTTAATAATTTTGATAATTTAAATTATAATAATCTTAATATTCTTAATAATGATATCAATAATTTCGGAATGCTCCAGGAGAACAATCTACGCATATCATACGACAGGATCCTTGAAATATTAACGCAGCTAGGAGGCGCAGTTTTTGAGCCCTTTTTACATGAAGTCACAGCAATTCCACGCAAATCTTACCCTAAAAAGGAGTTCGTTGCTTGAGTCTTCCATGACGCCTATAGCAAAACCGTCCTTTACAGCTCTTGGAAGATCCTCTAAAGAGTCGATTGGTGTTTCGAAGGTTGGTATGGCTAACACAGCGGTAAGGGTCCCGGAATAAAGAGCTGAGCAACAGAGAACAATATCAGTATTAAGGGAAATCATTTTGTACAACAACAACAATAACAAAAATGCAGCCGTTTCTAGTCCACTGCAAGACAAAGGCCTGAGACATGTCTTTATTCATGACTGGTGTTTGGTCAGTTTGCATTACCACGCTGGCCACTGCGGATTGGTGATGATGGGAGACTTTAGTCTGATCTCTCACAGCAAACCAAACCTAGAATGGGTGGCTCTGACTAGTATAGCTTTGCTGATTATGGCGATACACAAACCATATCACCGCATTAAGTATCACCACTCAGAAAGGGCATGGAAGTAGATATTATATGATATCTAAATATAAGGAATATAAATAAAATCCTATCAGAGATTAGCTTAGGAATTTGTTCTTTATGGTCCTGATTGGGTTTATATTTCTAAAATCTTTAGTGAATTTCATCATTTAATTAATTTACTGAAATGAGTGGTTGCTAACAGATCACGAAGGACTTAACTAATAAAGACAAGTTAATGAATATTCAATACTGGGTCTAAAAACTTGAAAATAAAAATTGGTAGACAACATAAAGGAAGAATATCTATTTTTTTTTTCTTTTTTTTTTTTTGCAATATCTAATACTAGTTGCTGAAATCATTATCAGTTCCTTTGAACCATAGCTCATGGAATTAAAAGGGCGTTACTAAATTAACCGGCACTGAATCTAAGCTTAACAGACATTCATGATTACCTGATATGACAATACAGAACAGGGACCAAGAAAATGTGAGAAGTCGCTGGGGCCAGTAACGAAAAGAGAGACAGTTGCCCTGCGTGACCATGATACGGAATATGGCAAAGGAATACTTCTCCAAAGTCCATTTCTCTCTCATCTCAGTATATGTATGGATTGTGTAAGATAGGATGTACAGGATTGGACCCGTTACTATGATGGAGAAAATGATGCATAGCCATACCTGGTGGGACAAATTATTATTGTTAGAATCTGCACTTTCATGTTCTTAATAGATACCAATCTATTAGAGAGTATGTTGAAGGTTTCAGCTGTTTTGTGTAAACGAAATTAGTTAAGCCATTATTAAGAGCCTCTTGTAAGGAATATGCTATAAGATTGAAAAAAAAAATGTCCATCAGGAGTTATGGATTTTTGGCTTTACAAGGATTCGTTATTACTACGTATGAAGTATTCATATTGATAATGCAGTTTTATACAGAATGAATAGTCACCTTACATGGCTATATATAACAGAATCAAAATAAGTGTAAACTACATTTTAAACTGTGTGGATTTCTTTATTAATCAAGCATGGTGAATAAACATTGAAGAAGAAACAAAACTATGTGAAATTGTATCAATAAGAACATTCCTAGTTTAATCCACGACAGCCATTGTACAAATTATAATTCCTTAATCATACTAAATGGATGTCATCACTCTTTCAGAGATATCAAGGAATGAATTTTAAACATATTTGAAACGTACATTCCAGGATTCAATATGCTATTTGCCTTTGCGTATACGAGTGGTGATTAATCAAACATTTTTATATGCTTTCAGGCAAATAAATTTATGGTGGACATCAATACATTTAACTGATAAATGTTTCAATCGTTTTAGGCTATTATAAGTGCATGGTTAAGTTAAAACTACTATTACTAGTGCCCAATTGGAAATAAACTCGTTCAGTTAGCAATTTAGAATGAACTTCCTTTTTTTAAATTTTATCATTGGCAGAGCTTTTAGTTTGTGGTTTACATTACTTGAATACAATAACAACGTAAGATATATTCACAAAACAAATAACTCTAACTGGTCTTCAATAGAATCCATACAGATTTCTACATTTTTTGAAATTATGTTCATCAAGGCTGGATCATTTAACAATACCCCATCATTAATACCTTCTGACTACCTAAAAATAAAATCACTTCAGAGTACCACAGTAGTGTTCCTATCTTTTCATTGTTGTTGTAGCTAATAATTGGCAAAGGCAAGGTACAGAAGAAACCCTTATAGAATGACCATATATACCCATGATCAGCGCCCAAGCCCACTCTACATGAAGCTAGGACCAGGAAAGGCACGGCAACTGTTTTTGATGACCTATAGGCTCCCACAAACCCAATATCCCTGGCTCGAAAGTTCCGTGAGGATGCAGACACTATTAGTCATTTTTATTTTTGTGAGGTCGTAGATACCGCAAGTCAAATATTTCTTGAGAGATTGCAGATATTACTAGTTTAATTTTTCCCTGTTAGTTTGCAGACATTACTAGTCAAATTTTCCTTGTGAGGTTGCAGACATTACTAGTCAAATTATCCCTGTGAGGTTGCAGACATTACTAGTTTAATTTTCCTTGTGAGTTTGCAGATATTACGAGTCAAATATTTCCTTGTAGGGTTGCAGACATTACTAGTCCAATTTTCCTTGTGAGGTTGCAGACATTACTAGTCAAATATTTCCTTATGAGGTTGCAGACATTACTAGTCAAATTTTCCTTGTGAGGTTGCAGACATTACGAGTCAAATATTTCCTTTTGAGGTTGCAGACATTATTGGTCAAATTTTTCTTGTGAGGTTGCAGGCATTACTAGTCAAATATTTCCTTGTGAGATTGCAGACATAATTAGCCAAATATTTCCTTGTGAGGTTGCAAACATTACTCCTAAAATATTTCCTTGTGAGGTCGCAGACATTACGAGTCAAGTTTTCATTGTGAGGTTGCAGACATTATTAATAAAATATTTCCATGTGAGATTGCAGACATTAATAGGCAAATATTTCCTTGTGAGGTTGCAGACATTACTATCAAATATTCCTTGTGAGGTTGCAGACATTACTAATCAAATATTCCTTGTGAGGTTGCAGACATTGCTAGTCAAATTTTCCCTGTGAGATTACAGACATTACTAGTCAAATATTTCCTTATGAGATTGCAGACATAAAGAGTCAAATTTTCCTTGTGAGATTACAGACATTACTAGTCAAATATTTCCTTGTGGAATTGTAGATATTATTAGTCAAATATTTTCTTGTGAGGTTGCAGACATTACTAGTCAAATTTTCCATGTGAGGTTGCAGACACCACTGGTCAAATATTTCCTTGAGAGATTGCAGACATTATTAGTCAAATATTTCCTTGTGAGATTGCAGACATTGCAAGTCAAATTTTCCTTGTGATGTTATAGACATTACTAGTCAAATATTTCCTTGTTAGGTTGCAGACATGACTAGTCAAATATTTCCTTATGAGATTGCAGACCTTATTAGTCAAATTTTCCTTGTAAGGTTGCAGACACCACTAGTCAAATATTTCCCTGTGAGATTGTAGAAATTATTAGTTAAATATTTCCTTGTAAGGTTGCAGACATCACAAGTCAAATATTTCCTTATAAGATTGCAGACCTTATTAGTCAAATTTTCCATGTAAGGTTGCAGACATCACAAGTCAAATAGTTCCTTATGAGATTGCAAACATTATTAGTGAAATATTTCCTTGTGAGGTTGCAGACATGACTAGTCAAATATTTCCTTGTGAGGTTGCAGACATGACTAGTCAAATATTTCCTTATGAGATTGCAGACGTTATTAGTTAAATATTTCCTTGTGAGGTTGCAGACATTACTAGTCAAATTTTCTTTGTAAGGTTGTAGGTATCACTAGTCAAATATTTCCTTGTGAGATTGCAGACATTATTAGTCAAATATTTCCTTATAAGATTGCAGATATTGCTAGTCAAATTTTCCTTGTAAGGTTGCAAAAACCACTAGTCAAATATTTCCTTGTGAGATTGTAGACATTATTAGTCAAATATTTCCTTGTGATATTGCAGACATTACGAGTCAAATTTTCTTTGTGAGATTGCAGACATTACGAGTCTAATTTTCCTTGTGAGGTTGCAGACATTACTAGTCAAATTTCCTTGTGAGGTTGCAGACATTACTAGTTTAATTTTCCTTGTGAGGTTGCAGACATCACTAGTCTAATTTCCCTTGTGAGCTTGCAGACATTGCTAGTCAAATTATCCTTGTAATGTTGCAAAAACCACTGGTCATATATTTCCTTGTAAGATTGTAGACATTATTAGTCAAATTTTACTTCTGAGGTTGCAGACATTACTAGTCTAATTTTCTTTGTGAGGTTGCAGACATTATTAGACAAATTTTCCTTGTGAGGTTGCAGACACCACTAGTTAAATTTTCTTTGTGAGGTTGCAGACATTACTAGTCCAATTTTCCTTGTGAGGTTGCAGACATTACTAGTTAAAATTTCCTTGTGAGATTGCAGAAACCACTAGGTTAATATTTCCTTGTGTGGTTGCAGACATTACTAATAAAAATTTTCTTGTGAGGTTGCAGACAGAATTAGTCTCATTTTCCTCATGAGGTTGCAGACATTAATAGTAAAATTTTCCTTGTGAGGTTGCAGACATTACTAATAAAAATTTTCTTGTGAGGTTGCAGACAGAATTAGTCTCATTTTCCTCATGAGGTTGCAGACATTAATAGTAAAATTTTCCTTGTGAGGTTGCAGACATTACTAATCAAATTTTTCTTGTGATGTTGCAGACAGAATTAGTCTCATTTTCCTCATGAGGTTGCAGACATTACTAGTCAAATATCTCCTTGTGAGGTTGCAGACACTACTAGTCAAATTTTTCTTGTGAGGTTGCAGACAGAACTAGTCTCATTTTCCTTGTGATGTTGCAGACATTACTAGTCAAATATTTCTTGTGAGGTTGCAGACATTACTAGTCAAATTTTTATTGTGAGCTTGCAGACGATGCTAGTCTCATTTTTCCATGTGAGGTTCCCAGCCATTGCTAGTCAAAACTTTCCTTGTGAGGTTTCAGACATTACTAGGCAAATATTTCCTTGTGAGGTTGCAGACATTACTATTCAAATTTTCCTTGTGAGGTTGCAGACGTTGCTAGTCAAAATTTTCCTTGTGAGGTTGCAGACCTTGCTAGTCAAATATTTCCTTGTGAGGTTGCAGACATTACTAGTCAAATTTTCCCTGTGAGGTTGCAGATGTTGCTAGTCAAAATTTCCTTGTGAGGTTGCAGACATTGATAGTCAAATTTTTCTTGTGTGATTGCAGACACCACTAGTCAAATTTTCTTTTTAAGGTTGCAGACAAAACTAGCCTCAATTTTCCTTGTGAGGTTGCAGACATTACTAGTCAAATCTAATCATTTACAACTATTAGGAAACGTAAAAATCTTACCATCGTAGTGAAAGGCGAGAATACAGCTAATGCCCTACTCTTCTCAGTCGCGGCTCTTGTGAAAATGGCCAACGGTTCCCTGTAGAAAGGCAGGGTGTAATCGATCAGCTTTGCTCTCATATCTGTAGGGAAGAACATATGTTATTATATGTCTTTCTATAAAACGGAGAGTACTTATAAAAGTAAACTCTATAATTTCTTAAATGTATAATCAGGCATATTTTTAAATGCTGGTGAATTTTTCTGAATACATATTATTGTTATCATAATCACGTTGCTTTCTAATCTGTTCCACCTCGCGTAACCTTACAAAAGAAGTAACATTCTCATGATATTTATAGTCTTTATTCACCTACCAGAAAACATGCACATAAGGAAACACATACGCACGCTCACACACATATGTAGATTAATAGATAAATAGATAGATATACTTATATAATGTAGTACATGATAAATATGCATGTATTAGTCTATACATTCTCAAATTCTCTGAGTGGGGATACCTTAACGTGGTGAAAAGGTTTGTGTATCGCCATGATTAGCAAAGCTGTACTATTCAGGGACACCCCTTTTAGGTTGGTTTGCTGTGAGCGATATGACAAAAGTCTCCCACTATCACCAATCCTCACTTGCTAGCGTGGTGATGAAAACTAGCCAAACCCAGTACATAAGCAAAAGACATGTCTGAAGCCTCTGTCCTGTCGTGGACCAAAAACGGCTGCATTTGTTGTTGTTGTCGTTGTTGTTGTATTCTAACTATTTCTCAAGTGTGTACACAAAGACTACGCAGGTAGTAGTTATTAGGTTGGTCAGGACACCAGCCACCCGTTGAGATACTACCGCTAGAGTTATGTAATCCTTTGACTTGCCGGACAGTACTATATGGGATCCTTCTCTCTGGTTACGGTTCACTTTCCCTTTGCCTGTACAGTACTTACACCGAATAGTCTGGCATATTCTTTACAGATTCTCCCCTGTCCGCATACACCTGACAACAATGAGATTACCAAACAATTCTTCTTCACCCAAGGGGTTAACTACTGCACTGTAATTGTTCAGCGTCTGCTTTCCTCTTGATAAGGGTATATGACACTCTTTGGTTATGGTAAGCAGCTCTTCTAGGAGAAGGACACTCCAGAATCAAACCATTGATCTCTAGTCTTAGGTAGAGCCATAGACTTTGTACCATGATTTTCCACTGTCTTGAGTTAGAGTTTTCTTGCTTGAGGGTACAGTCGGGTACACTATTCTATCTTATTTCTCTTCCTCTTGTTTGGTAAAGATTTGATAGTTTATATAGGAAATATTTATACTAATGTTGTTACTGTTCTTAAATTAAAATATTCTTTTTTTTCCTTGTTTCCTTTCCTCACTGCTCACTGGGCTATTTTCCCTGTTGGGGCCCCTGGGCATAGAGCATCCTGCTTTTCCAACTAGGGTTGTATATTAACAAGTAATAATAATAATAATGATAATAATAATAATAATAATCATAATAATAATTACCTGTTATGACCGGGAATGCCAAGTGAGCCTCACCTCTGGCCACCATTCCCATCAACCCTGTCACTGTTCCGTCAGGTTGAGGATTTCCCCATTTCTTATCTTCTGGCACCAAGATTTCGTAGCTGAAGAGAAAAGGGACAACTTTAGTTTCACTGGGAAATGGAAAGAGAAAAGCTATATTGGATATTGTAACGAGGAATCGCCCATAAAATCTGCACAAGTAACGATGCTAACCTTTTAAAAGTGTCATTAGTAGGTTTTCCTTGAGCTTGATTTCATGTCGAATTTCTTATATCATATTTGAAGAAGAAGAAGAAGAAGAAGAAGAAGAAGAAAGGGAGATTTTCACAGAAAAAATCAGAATAAGAATAAGAAGAAAAAATAGCCCAGTGAGGAAAGAAAATAAGGAAATTAATAAACTACAAGAGTAGTAATGAGTAATTAAAACTAAGCGTTTTAAGAACAACAGGAACATTAAAATAGATCTTTCATGTATAAACTATAAAAATAGACATGTCAGGCTGTCCAACATAAAAACATTCACTACAAGTTTGAACTTTTCAAGTTCTACCGATTCAGCTACCTGATTAAGAAGACCATTCCACAGTTTGGTCACAGCTGGAACAAAACTTCTAGAATACTGTACAGTATTCTAGAAGTTTTATAAGCCAGTAAGGTTTCTTGGGACGCTTAAGAGAGTTCTAATTCTGCGGTCTCTCTCTCTCTCTCTCTCTCTCTCTCTCTCTCTCTCTCTCTCTCTCTCTCTCTCTCTCTCTCTCTCTCTCTCTCTTGTTGATAGCATATCTAAACATTTGTTAAACCACCTGAATGACTAATAAAGATCAAATTATCCTCACGTAAAATTAAGTGTAGAACCTAGATTATCCAGTATTCTAGCTTCCATCCCAGAAGGTGGAGTCGTGGTCCCATTGAAAGAAGATTTGGGCAATCCGAGGAAGGGCCAAGATTCAATGGCAGAGACGACTAACTTCCTTCCTGCCATGTTCAAGTAATGCTTCTCATCTCCGGATGTAATTAAGGTTAACAAGAGTTTTCTCTTAGTGATATTTTCACTGTTCCAGCTTCCTTTGTAGTCGAAACTGGAATAATTTTATGATATTTACAATAAGATAATTAAAGTATACCCGACTATTAGTTTGTATAATTCTAATATATTATGTTTAAGATAAGAAAATTAAAATTTATCCAATTTTTCAATGTCATTATTACTTACCTCGAAAATATGTTCCGCTTATTTCTATGAATCACAGATATTTTCATAAAGGATTAAAATTTTTATACCTAGCATACATTTAAGTTGTCAATTCTCTTTTTGTTTTTACTTTGGATAAAGAAGCTGCACCGAAATTCTAGAAAAGATCATTTGCTTAAAAGATGCCATTGAGACACGTTAGTGAATCTTATCTTTATACCACAAAAAATATAAGCTTGAATTCACAACTACAAAGGGCTATCTAAATGACATCCCACTTTATTACTCAATTCGATAATGACTTCTATACCCTCTTAACCGGTTTACTTAAACTTTCGTAGACAGTAAAATATTATATTTAATATCTTAGTATTTTTACAAACCGGGTAAGTCCAAAGACGTCAGAACGAGAGGAGTAGAAGTAAAATATCTCACTGGATATCTTAGTGAGGATAAGAACTTGAGTCCCCTCGAAGATATTTGCTTCTAGTCTAAGAATTACATTGGTTTGGGCCTCGATTCCTTGTAGCAACAATAACCACTTCACCGTGTGGCTACGTAGAGTTTGCTTGCGTACCTATGAGGAGAATATAAACCACTAAAAGGAGAATATAAACACCTATAAGGAGAATATAAGCATCTATAAATAGAATATAAACCTCTATAAGGTGAATATAAGCATCTATAAAGAGAATATAAACCTCTATAAGGAGAATATAAACCTCTACAAGGAAAATATAAACACCTATAAGGAAAATATGAGCATCTTTAAGGAGAATATAAATATCTATAAGGAGAATATAAACCTCTATAAGGAAAATATAAACACCTATAAGGAGAATATAAACCTCTATAAGGAAAATAAAAACACCTACAAGGAAAATATAAACACCTGTAAGGAAAATATAAGCACCCTTAAGGATAATATAAACATCTATAAGGAAAAAATAAACATCTATAATGAGAATATAAACACCTATAAAGAAAATATAAAAAAAAAAACCCTGTAAGGAAAATATGAATATCTGTTTATCTTTATACCAATGAGCTTTCTTTCAGATAAGTTCGGTAACAGTTTTTGATAGTAAGAAAATATATAATAATAAGAGAAATATTAGAAATGTTAAAATGTTAAAAGTTAAGCACAAGCAGTAAAGAACCAAAGCAAATCTACCATCCTTTTAAGTATATATGAATTCATAATACTGATCTAGGAAAACATATTCACTCACAAAGAATTTTTCTAATTGATATATTGATTGAGGTTGTATTCTAACAACAGTTGAAAACATTATCAGACCAGGTTAAGACATCGAAATGCTGAACAGGGTGTTCTATCAAGAGTCGTCCTAACTTGAAGAAAACACCATGCTTTGTCGAAGAATCTTCGGTATTAAAATCCACACTTATATATCGATGTATATCTTTAAAAATACAGAATTTTCACCCTATTTATCAGCTGAAGATGCACTTTAAAAAAGTGCGAAAACTCCTGTGTTTTTAAAATACACAACAATATATAACTGAATTTTTCATACCCAGTTATTTTAATAGGACAAAAGGAAACGTTAAGTAAGAATTTTGTATAATTACGAATTGAAAATGCTAAAAAATTTCCCTGGAATAATCACATATAAAGAAACACCAGAATAAAAAATAAGAACATAACAATCATTACTCACGACATCAAAAATATCAAGTAGGTTTTCAGGCGAGCAGAGAACTAGGAGTAAGGTCGTCCTTTTCCCGGTGCCTAATATCAGCTTCAGAGTTGCTATTGAGCTGTTGTAGAGATAAAGCATCGCGCCATGGGGATGGGAGGAGAGTTGCTTCGGCAAGGAGCTCATGGTTACAGTCTCTGTGGTTTGTTGGAGAGGTTTAGTGTCCTCGTAGGATCATTAGCTATTACTTCTGCTACTGCTGCTACTGATGTTACTGAAATTACTACTAATACTAATGCTACTAATCATTAAAAGTAATTGTAGTAATAATGGTGATTATGATAATTGTTATAACGTTGATACGTGATGATTGTATTTGTAATAACAATGATAATAATAATTTTGATTGTAAGGAGAATAATAATAATAATAATAATAATAATAATAATAATAATAATAATAATAATAATAATAATAATAATAATAATAATAATAACAGTATCAATAGTAGCAATCATTTATTTATAACACAATGATAATAAAAAAGGTAGTAATCGGATATGCTTACCACAAACGAAGCGTTATTTTGGCCTTCCAGAAACTCAGTTTTTTAACGTACAATTTAAATTTCTGTAACATATATCAAGCACTGAACTATAGATCTAATCATCTCATAAAGCAAAAAGTTATTTCATTTCAAAGTCAGTCATATAAGTTACTTGGAAAAATAGATGTGATTCGAGGGATTTTTTATTATACAATTTCTGCTATATCAATTACAACCGTTTGATATCTTATCTTCTATAATTTTTGAAAAGAGAGAAGTATATGATTTAATTAAATTTCTCCTATGTAATTTACAATTCATTTAATTTTTTTTTTTTTTTTTTTTTTTTTTTTTTTTTTTTTAGATATATAGTTAAGCTTTCAGATTTCATACTGAGCATAAGGACATATATTCATGGACCCTTGTTAAACCGTCTATAGCATAGGATAAATGCCCATATGCGAAAAATTGAGAAATTATCATAATGTCAGCATCCATAACATTTTTACACTTTTCCATCAAATGGAAGAGGCTTATTAATCAAACGTTAATTATCTGGCGTTACAAATACAAGGGTCACCGATATTGCTTTACAAAAATGAACAAAATTGTTATTGTCTAGTGCCTTGAACAGAATATAAAAGACGATGATCTGCAAATAATAAAAATTGTCAATTTGGAAGAAGAAACTTGTCGGCAGCAGGCATCAAGACAGGAGCGCCATATTCCATTATAGAATGGCACGCTTTTCTATCTAATT
>NC_090726.1:58761574-58794074 GCF_036898095.1 Palaemon carinicauda | reverse complement strand
GCCTATACCATTTAACAGTTGGGATGATAGCTACACGATAGGCCTAGGCCTATACCATTTGACAGTAGGGATGATAGCTAATTCGTTTTTGTTTTTCTGAAATTGAATTTCATTGATGATTATTTTGACATTGAATGCTTTTGTAAATTTCTAGTATAATCTAATTTTGTGTATATAAACAACTACCTACGTAAATGCTAATAAAACTGATGAAAGGTTCGTCTGTTCAGTTTTTTTTTTATTGTGAAAGTAACGTTGAGAAATAATTCTGTAAGCCTTGAAGAATGGCTAATCATCCAACAACATTATTGTTGACTATAACCATGTATTTTTTATTATTATTATTATTTTTATAAGTTTATATTGATTTTTAACAAATATATTACTGAAAACACCATACCAATAGCCATATTTATCAGGGACCTATTAGTAGGTGCTCATCGCTAAAATTGACTAGGTTTCCATAGACTTCACTAGTGTTGACTCTTATAATTACCCCGCAGTTTAAAAGAGAATCAAATGCCCGGGTGTCTTTCGGGTGTCTTTCGGTCTACTAATGCAAGAGCCCGTGTCTTGCTATAGGCAAGGCAATCTGCAGTATATATACCCAACCGCAGCTGGAGTTACTGGATCCCTTGACTGGTTAGATAGTTGAATCTCGTTGGGCCAGAAACAATGTTCGTTAAATGGTGAACTTATGAAGAAGTCGAGTTTTCTTCGTGGCTTAATTGGTGAGTGTTAAAACTACCTTCCTAGGTTATATCATTGTTAGGAGAATGGTTGAAGCACTATAGGCCTAGGCCTAAACCATTTGACAGTTGAGATGATAGCTACACGATAGGCCTAGGCCTATACCATTTGACAGTAAGGATGATAGCTACATAATAGGCCTAGGCCCATACAATTTGGCAGTAGGGATGATAGCTACACGACAGGCCTAGGCCTATACCATTTAACAGTTGGGATGATAGCTACACGATAGGCCTAGGCCTATACCATTTGACAGTAGGGATGATAGCTAATTCGTTTTTGTTTTTCTGAAATTGAATTTCATTGATGATTATTTTGACATTGAATGCTTTTGTAAATTTCTAGTATAATCTAATTTTGTGTATATAAACAACTACCTACGTAAATGCTAATAAAACTGATGAAAGGTTCGTCTGTTCAGTTTTTTTTTTATTGTGAAAGTAACGTTGAGAAATAATTCTGTAAGCCTTGAAGAATGGCTAATCATCCAACAACATTATTGTTGACTATAACCATGTATTTTTTATTATTATTATTATTTTTATAAGTTTATATTGATTTTTAACAAATATATTACTGAAAACACCATACCAATAGCCATATTTATCAGGGACCTATTAGTAGGTGCTCATCGCTAAAATTGACTAGGTTTCCATAGACTTCACTAGTGTTGACTCTTATAATTACCCCGCAGTTTAAAAGAGAATCAAATGCCCGGGTGTCTTTCGGGTGTCTTTCGGTCTACTAATGCAAGAGCCCGTGTCTTGCTATAGGCAAGGCAATCTGCAGTATATATACCCAACCGCAGCTGGAGTTACTGGATCCCTTGACTGGTTAGATAGTTGAATCTCGTTGGGCCAGAAACAATGTTCGTTAAATGGTGAACTTATGAAGAAGTCGAGTTTTCTTCGTGGCTTAATTGGTGAGTGTTAAAACTACCTTCCTAGGTTATATCATTGTTAGGAGAATGGTTGAAGCACTATAGGCCTAGGCCTAAACCATTTGACAGTTGAGATGATAGCTACACGATAGGCCTAGGCCTATACCATTTGACAGTAAGGATGATAGCTACATAATAGGCCTAGGCCCATACAATTTGGCAGTAGGGATGATAGCTACACGACAGGCCTAGGCCTATACCATTTAACAGTTGGGATGATAGCTACACGATAGGCCTAGGCCTATACCATTTGACAGTAGGGATGATAGCTAATTCGTTTTTGTTTTTCTGAAATTGAATTTCATTGATGATTATTTTGACATTGAATGCTTTTGTAAATTTCTAGTATAATCTAATTTTGTGTATATAAACAACTACCTACGTAAATGCTAATAAAACTGATGAAAGGTTCGTCTGTTCAGTTTTTTTTTTATTGTGAAAGTAACGTTGAGAAATAATTCTGTAAGCCTTGAAGAATGGCTAATCATCCAACAACATTATTGTTGACTATAACCATGTATTTTTTATTATTATTATTATTTTTATAAGTTTATATTGATTTTTAACAAATATATTACTGAAAACACCATACCAATAGCCATATTTATCAGGGACCTATTAGTAGGTGCTCATCACTAAAATTGACTAGGTTTCCATAGACTTCACTAGTGTTGACTCTTATAATTACCCCGCAGTTTAAAAGAGAATCAAATGCCCGGGTGTCTTTCGGGTGTCTTTCGGTCTACTAATGCAAGAGCCCGTGTCTTGCTATAGGCAAGGCAATCTGCAGTATATATACCCAACCGCAGCTGGAGTTACTGGATCCCTTGACTGGTTAGATAGTTGAATCTCGTTGGGCCAGAAACAATGTTCGTTAAATGGTGAACTTATGAAGAAGTCGAGTTTTCTTCGTGGCTTAATTGGTGAGTGTTAAAACTACCTTCCTAGGTTATATCATTGTTAGGAGAATGGTTGAAGCACTATAGGCCTAGGCCTAAACCATTTGACAGTTGAGATGATAGCTACACGATAGGCCTAGGCCTATACCATTTGACAGTAAGGATGATAGCTACATAATAGGCCTAGGCCCATACAATTTGGCAGTAGGGATGATAGCTACACGACAGGCCTAGGCCTATACCATTTAACAGTTGGGATGATAGCTACACGATAGGCCTAGGCCTATACCATTTGACAGTAGGGATGATAGCTAATTCGTTTTTGTTTTTCTGAAATTGAATTTCATTGATGATTATTTTGACATTGAATGCTTTTGTAAATTTCTAGTATAATCTAATTTTGTGTATATAAACAACTACCTACGTAAATGCTAATAAAACTGATGAAAGGTTCGTCTGTTCAGTTTTTTTTTTATTGTGAAAGTAACGTTGAGAAATAATTCTGTAAGCCTTGAAGAATGGCTAATCATCCAACAACATTATTGTTGACTATAACCATGTATTTTTTATTATTATTATTATTTTTATAAGTTTATATTGATTTTTAACAAATATATTACTGAAAACACCATACCAATAGCCATATTTATCAGGGACCTATTAGTAGGTGCTCATCGCTAAAATTGACTAGGTTTCCATAGACTTCACTAGTGTTGACTCTTATAATTACCCCGCAGTTTAAAAGAGAATCAAATGCCCGGGTGTCTTTCGGGTGTCTTTCGGTCTACTAATGCAAGAGCCCGTGTCTTGCTATAGGCAAGGCAATCTGCAGTATATATACCCAACCGCAGCTGGAGTTACTGGATCCCTTGACTGGTTAGATAGTTGAATCTCGTTGGGCCAGAAACAATGTTCGTTAAATGGTGAACTTATGAAGAAGTCGAGTTTTCTAAGTGGCTTAATTGGTGAGTGTTAAAACTACCTTCCTAGGTTATATCATTGTTAGGAGAATGGTTGAAGCACTATAGGCCTAGGCCTATACCATTTGACAGTAAGGATGATAGCTACATAATAGGCCTAGGCCCATACAATTTGGCAGTAGGGATGATAGCTACACGACAGGCCTAGGCCTATACCATTTGACAGTAGGGATGATAGCTAATTCGTTTTTGTTTTTTCTGAAATTGAATTTCATTGATGATTATTTTGACATTGAATGCTTTTGTAAATTTCTAGTATAATCTAATTTTGTGTATATAAACAACTACCTACGTAAATGCTAATAAAACTGATGAAAGGTTCGTCTGTTCAGTTTTTTTTATTGTGAAAGTTACGTTGAGAAATAATTCTGTAAGCCTTGAAGAATGACTAATCATCCAACAACATTATTGTTGATTATAACCATGTATTTTTTTTATAAGTTTATATTGATTTTTAACAAATATTACTGAAAACAACATACCAATAGCCATTTTTATCGGGGCCTTATTAGTACGTGCTCATCGCTAAAATTAACTAGGTTTGCATAGACTTCACCAGTGTTGACTCTAATAATTATCCCGCAGAGTTTAAAAGAGAATCGAATGCCCGGGTGTCTTTCGGTCTATTAATGCAAGAGCCCGTGTCTCGCTATAAGCAAGGCAATCTGCAGTATACCCAACCGCAGCTGGAGTTACTGGATCCTTTGACTGGTTAGATAGTACTAGGCCTACATTAGATCCTTCTTTAGCTATGCCTCATTTTTCCTTTGCCCACACATACACTGACTAAGAAACTTTATTGAATACCCAAAAGGAGTCTTACGTAATCGGATAGAACTAATAGGAATTCTAGGTTGTTCTAAAATTAACAACACGTCTTAGAAAAGAACACTTGCAGATCTAAAATTACAGAAGTAATGCTATACATACATCATCTTTACCTTGTCACGGTTAATGGAAGCTGAGATTGAATTTCTTTTCCAAAAGCAATTAGCCTACATCTTACTGTGTTTTGGTTAGCATTCTTTAATGGAGAAAATATTAAATATATATATATATATATATATATATATATATATATATAGAGAGAGAGAGAGAGAGAGAGAGAGAGAGAGAGAGAGAGAGAGAGAGAGAGAGAGAGAGAGAGAGAGAGAGAGAGTAGTCAAATTGTGTATTAATTTAGAAGTGACTTTACAAAGATATGAGTGGAGGAACGGCAAAAATGTCCTGTGATGGAAATGTGAGGACTTGGTGGACAGTATGTGTGCATGGCAGTTGTAAGGATAATGGTGGTTTATTGAGTATAGGTCTACTACTACTAATGTAAGAGAGCAGAATTGCTGGTCATGTGACTTGAAAGGAATAGTATATAAGTTAGCCTCTTATGTATCTCAACATTTATATAGAATGTATGGCAGTAATATATGCTAGTTTTTCATTAAAGTGTGGGTATATAAAGAAATGACTAAACGTGTTTTCATGAAATTGGGCCTACACGTTTATTAGGTAATTTACCAAGGATGGTTGCCTGAAAAGGACTTGCCTTAGGTAATTACAAAAGATGAAGGTTTTCAATGGTTTAATTTCTTATAGTTTCTGTATACCTATCGTATCCTTATCAAGTCTATTTATTTTGACCTTTAAAGATCAATACTTAAGCCCACAATCAAGGTTACTATGTGGATTTTAGTTAACATTAGATACACTTAACTAATTAAAATTACATTTCATTTTTTTTTCATTATTTTTTGTTATAAAATTACAATTACTTTTTATTAATTTACATTATTTGCTTTATAATTGTTACAAAAATATAACAAAAATATGGATAGGAATTTATACAGTATTTAAAAATATAAATAAGAATAAAAATATGATTTAGAAATTCCTTTGTTACATACTTAGTTATGTTGTTTGTATGCCTACGTTTATTATATATCATTGTGATTCTATTTTTTTTTAGATATATTTTGGCAGCTATTGTTGTGTTTGTTACAAGGGATTAGTAAATGTTTCGAGGATAAGACGTGACTGAGATGTTAATGATCAAGATCAAACTTCGTACAATTAGGCCTATGGGAGGGGGAGTTGCCTGGCTTTCAGAAAGTAGTCTTGTTATCAGTATCATTATTAATATCATTACTGGATTACTGGGTTTGTTGTTACTCGGTAGCTGTTGCATCAATCATTGACAATATACCTACGACCATGAATATCGCGCTATCAAAAAAAAAATCTATTATCTCATAAATATTATTATCAAACATTTCGAAATTGTCAAAAACAATTTAAAAACTGGATACTAAATTATTATCATCTTGAACAAAAACCTTGTTGTCTTAATTCTTCTAGGACTTTGCAGACAGATAATACCCGGTATAAGATTTATCAACTTATTCTTCAAAGCAGTTACTTGATTTTTGAAAACGAATATATATTATTAATGTCTTTTTCCACTTGAGATTTTTAACGGCTTCAGTTCTCCGGGAGGGGTCAGGTGCTGCTCATGTAGACCTAAGCACTGTAGCAAATATACTGAAGAAAGGTCTTGTAGTTTCCCTTAGCTTCCCTTCTCCCTCTATTTTTTTCTTTTTACTATATGTAAAAGCTCTCTCTCTCTCTCTCTCTCTCTCTCTCTCTCTCTCTCTCTCTCTCTCTCTCTCTCTCTCAAGGCAGGGGTTTACCTAGTAAAATGTTGTACGACTTCAGGATGGAAAGAAATGTATATTCAAAGCAGATCTTTATTTTAAAAACCTTTATCCCTTGACCAGCATTTACTATAACTCTCATTTATAAAAATATGGACACTCAGTGATATCTCTTCCCAAGCAAATGGTGATTTGACTTAAAAGTAGTCTGAAAATGGTGTTTCTTTGTTTGTTGAATGTAGCTGTAATATTTAAATTGGTTAATTCACCAAAGCTTTGTTAATATTCTTATTGGGACGGGTAAGTGCCATCAATGCACCTTGTATGCTGCAATATAGGCCTTATTTAGCGTTTTGGACCATGCCTATGGATCACAGCTGCCCGTGCTATGGATCTCTATATCTTCCCCCTATTCCAGTAGCCCGGCAGCCTGCACCTATCTATTGGACTATTTTTTAGGTTTTTTTTTTTTTTTCAGATGATATCACTGTCCTGAAAGATTTATTGATTACATTTGCCATGGCAGAACTTCTTTGTATTTTTTTTTCAAAGGTAGATGCTCAATTGTCATTCTATCAGAGAAACCTGGAAGATTTTCTTCTATATTTGTAATCCCTGTGTTATAGTGCACTTTGGAGGGTGCAATTATTGAATGCTTAGGCTAACTGATGCAGCACCAAGCAACGTTTAATAGGTCCGTTGATTACTCCCAGACAGTAACCTACCATTCCACTCAGAAATAAGTGGGCACCAACATCTGATGGAGTCACGAAATATTGCTTGTTTCTAGCAAGTCATTCACTTCTTGCTTTGCGCTTTCCTCATGAAAGGCACCAAAAACAAACGCTATATTTTCTAATAACTTCTTTGGTTCTAGATTGGTAAAAAGTCTTCAGGAATCGGTATCAGTAGCATAATTTTATCAACTAAGTAGTGCATGTGATCTTTTTTGTGATCTTTAGGCCTATTCCCAGTGTAGAGCTAACCACATATTAAATAACTAATTATCATACATTTCCCTGGAGGGCATAAATAACAACTTTTATGACTGAATATATAATTGCGAAAAAATACTTTATTCATACAAGAATAGTGATTAAACAATTTACCCATATGCACTTGCCGAATCTTTTAGTTACAGGAGTACTGTGGTTATCAACTTTAGAATAGAATGTATTAAAACAATGTATTTCATTCCTAGTACAAATTTTTTAAACAGTACCATTAATTTGATTCCTTAATCTGCTAAAGCTTTATTACCGAGTATATTTTATTTTTCCACTAAATAAGGATAACCTGATTTGATCATTAGGAACTGATAAAAGGTGATGTCATCCAGACGACATGATATTTAGGGTAAAAACTTACTCTTTCTTAAGAGAAGATACTGTTCTTGATAATGTATAAGTAGAAGTCATAGTACTTGTAGGTTCTTAGTCTCTAAATTTTAGGCTGACAGATGGGAAAAGTGGAACGAAATTTTCTCCACCATTAGTGTTATAGAGGCGATCAAGAAGCCAAGAATAACAACGATGAACGCTGCCTGGAAAGGAACGTTTATTATTATTGCATTGTTTTGAAAAGGATTTTTTAAACGGTACCAAATGAAAATTTTACCAATTTTTTAGTCGTTGCTCAGTTAATTTATTCTCGTAATTTGCTATCAACCCTAATCAATTGATTGAAAAAAAAAATGCGGCTGACAGTAAGATTTTCATGGTTATTTTGAGATATCAGAAGGCTTTTGAATTTGACTGTGCATTTCAAACCAGTAGGTTAGGAAGCATATAACTTATCTTAAGCAATTTTGTTATTTTGAGAATGAAGGTTTTTAGTTGATCCTTCTGCCACTAAACATTTTACACAATTGGTGGTTCTTAATTGTATATATACATATATATATATATATATATATATATATATATATATATATATATATATATATATATATGTGTGTGTGTGTGTGTGTGTATGTATATATATATATATATATATATATATATATATATATATATGTGTGTGTGTGTGTGTATGTGTATATATATATATATTATATATCTAGATATATATATATATATATATATATATATATATATATATATATCTAGATATATATATATATATATATATATATATATATATATATCTAAATTTCTATGTATATATATGTATATATATATATACATATATATATGTGTGTGTATGTATGTATATGTATCCTATATATTCCTACATCGTATGTGCATATATTTATATACATAAAGGCCTATGCATATAAGTAACTGTATTTGTATGTTCATGAGCATGTATGTGTGCGTGTTTGTTATGAAATTACTTGTGGGGAAAAGTACCTCGTAGCGATTAATCTTGGTAACGAGCAGACCTGTTGAAATGTATACGCGGAACTCTTATAATTCTCACAGGAATAGAAAGAAAAGGACAGTTTCAAAGGGGAACTTACTTGCAACTGCGTAAGTGTGAAGGGAGAGGTTGGCGATTCCTCTGCATCTGATGTGCTTAAAGAGATCTTTCGAATTTCATCGTCTTTCCACTTGATGACAAGTCCTCCTTCATTCATCCTCAGCACGCTTAAGTTCAATTTATGTTAAAAGAGAAGACTTGTTATGAAAGGGGTAATACAAAATCTCTAAATTTAATTTTAGATAAGATTTCAGAAACTTAAATACAGCCTCAAATTAAGTTAGTTGTTAACTTTTTTCTTTACCACTGGAAATCCGTGTTCTTGCGATGTCTAAAATAATGCTGCTAGTCATTATAGTGAAAATAACTTTCATGATGTACTTACTGCTGACTAAATGTATCAATATAAGGTGCGCCAAGTGGACATGCCATACCCACACCCACGGGGTAGAAACTGCTTCGCCCAAAGTGAAATTTTCTTTTGTTAAGTCTCGTTGCCAAGATTTCTGACAAAGTTTTCGGACCAATGAATACATATTTTCTTTCCAACACCTTGAAGGAAATACATTGGTTAATTTTTTTAATTATTAAATTTTGTTTCTTTATGAAATATCAATTGAAAATTTAACACAAATTAAAACTGTGATACCTCATAAAATTTTGCAGAGATTTAAGAAACGTAAAAATTTATGTTGTTGATAATTATCAGTATTATTAAAACTCATAAAACTATTATTGTAATAATTCTTGTAATTAAAATTTTGTTAATTATTGTAATTATAATAATCATGATTTTCATAGCAGTGTTATTAAATGTATGTGTATGTATATATAATTTGGTTAAGCAATCTATAATAATTTATTTTCTAATTCGTTAAGAGTTTATTTCTCTTTATGAATGAGACTGAATATTTATACCGTATTTTAAATTCCTACACAAGGGTTCAACTTTTATTTTTCTCCCAAATACATTACAGAAATGCATAAAATCTTGATCGTGTATTGCCGTCAGTGAACCTTATGTGGATGTACTTCTTTGAAGCGTTCGCTCAGTCACTATCTGCAGTTGTACACTTCTTTGAGCATTCCCTAAGACACTAGCTGCAAATGCATACTTCTTTAAGGTGTTCTTTCAGGTCTTAGCTGCAATTGTACACTTCTTTGAGGTACCCTTTCAGAATGTGGATGCAATTGCCCACTTTGAGGCGTTCCTTGAGACCTTCCCTGCAATTTGACACTTCTTTGAGGTGCCCTTTCAGACTGTATATGCAATTGTGCAATTCTTTGAGGCGTTCTTTCAGACCCTAGGGGCAATTGTGCAGTTGTTTGAGGCGTTCCTTCAGTCCTTAGCTGCAATTGTACACTTCTTTGAAGTGCGCTTTCAGACCATAGATGCAATTGTGCACATCTTTGAATCGTTCCTTCAGACCTTCGCTGCAATTTTACATTTCTTTGAAGTGCCCTTTCATACTGTAGATGCAATTGTGCACTTCTTTGAGGTGTTCCTTCAGTCCTTAGCTGCAATTAGGCACTGAGGTGCCTTTTTATACTGTAAATGCAATTGTGCACTTCTTTGAGGCGTTCCTTCAGACCTTCGCTGTAATTTTACACTTCTTTGAGGTGCCCTTTCAGACTGTAGATGCTATTTTACACTTCTTTGAGGCGTTCTTTCAAACCCTAGTGGCAATTGTGCACTTGTTTGAGGCGTTCCTTCCATCCTTAGCTACAATTGGACACTTCTTTGAGGTGCCCTTTCAGACCATAGATGCAATTGTGCACGTCTTGGAGGCGTTCCTTCAGACCTTTGCTGCAATTTTACACCTCTTTGAGGTGCCCTTTCAGACCGTAAATGAAATTGTGCACTTCTTTAAGGCGTTCCATCAGTCCTTAGATACAATGGTGCACTTTTTTGAGGCATTCTTTCAGACCCTAGTGACAATTGTGCACTTGTTTGAGGTGTTCCTTCAGACCCTAGCTGCAATTGTGCACTATTTTGAGGCGTTCCTTCACAGCCTAGGGACAATTGGGCACTTGATTGAGGCGTTACTTCAGACCTTAGCTGTAACTGTGCACTGCTTTGAGGCATTCCTTCAGACTTTAGCTGCAATTGTGTACTTCTTTGAGGCGTTCATTCATACTCTAGTGGCAATTGAGCACTTGTTTGAGACATTCCTTCAGATCCTAACTGTAATTGTGCACTTCTTTGAGGCGTTCATCGAGACCCTAGTGGCAATTGGGCACTTGTTTGAGACATTCCTTCTGATCCTAGCTGCAATTGTGCACTTGTTTGAGGCATTTCTTCGGACACTAGCTGAAATTGTTCACTTCTAGAAGCATTCCTTGAGACCCTAGTGGCAATTGGGCACTTAAGGCATTGCTTCAGACCTTAGCTGCAATTGTGCACTTCTTGGAGATGTTCCTTCAGACCCTAGTGGCATTTGGGCCCTTGCTTGAGGCATTCCTTTTAACTGCAATTGTGCACTTGTTTGAGGCGTTCCTTCATTCCTTAGCTGCAATTGAGGTGCCCTTTTAGACCATAGATGCAATTGTGCACTTCTTTGAAGCATTCCTTCAGACCTTCTCTGCAATTTTACACTTCTTTGAGGTGCCATTTCATACTGTAGATGCAATTGTCCACTTCTTTGAGGTGTTCCTTCAGTCCTTAACTGCAGTTGGACACTTCTTTGAGGCGTTCCTTCAGACTGTGGCTGCAATTGTACACTTCTTTGAGGCATTCATACAATCATTCACTGCAATATATCACTTCTTTGAGGTGCCCTTGAAGACTGTAGATGCAATTGTACAATTCTTTGAGGCATTCCTTCAATCCTTAGCTGCAATTGTACACTTCTTTGAGGTGCCCTTTCAGACTGTAGATGCAATTGTGCACTTCTTTGAGGCATTCCTTCAGTCCATGGCTTCAATTGTACAATTCTTTAAGGAATTCCTTCAGATGCTAATGGCAATTGTGCACTTCTTTGAGGTGTTTCGTCATACCCTTGCTGCAATTGGGTCATTTTTTAGGTGTTCCTCAAGACCTTAGCTGCAATTGTGCACTTGTTTAAGGTGGTCCTTCAGACCCTAGTGGCAAAAGGGCACTTGTTGGAGGTGTTTCTTCAGACCCTAGCTACAATTGCACACTTGTTTGAGGTATTTCCTCAGACCTTAGTGGCAACTGTGCACTTCTTTGAGGCGTTCCTTCAGACCGTGGCTGCACTTGTACACTTCTTTCAGGTGCCCTTCCAGACCATAGATGCAATTGTGCATTTCTTTGAGGCATTCATACAGTCATTCGCTGCAATATTTCACTTCTTTGAGGTGCCTTTGCAGACTGTAGATGCAATTGTGCAATTCTTTGAGACATTCCTTCAATTCTTAGCTGCAATTGTACACTTCTTTTAGGTGCCCTTTCAGACTGTAGATGCAATTGTGCACTTCGTTGAGGTGTTCCTTCAGTCTTTAGCTGCAACTGTACAATTCTTTAAGGCATTCCTTCAGACCCTAATGGGAATTGTGTACTTCTTTGAGGCGTTTCTTCAGACCCTAGCTGCAATTTGGTACATTTTTTAGGTGTTTCTCAAGACCCTAGCTTCAATTGTGCACTTGTTTGAGGTGGTCCTTCAGACCCTAGTGGCAATTGGGCACTTGTTGGAGGTGTTCCCTCAGACCCTAGCTGGAATTGCACACTTGTTTGAGGTATATCCTCAGACCTTAGCGGCAATTGTGCACTTGTTTGAGGCATTCCTTCAGACTCTAGTGGCAATTTGGAACTTATTTGAGGCGTTACTTCAGACCTTAGCTGCAATCGTGCACTGCTTTGAGGCATTCCTTCATACTTAGGGCCAATTGTGCACTTTTATGAGGCGTTCATTCTGACCCTAGTGGCAATTGGGCACTTGATTGAGACGTTCGTTCAGACCCTAGCTACAATTGTGCAATTTATTTTAGGCCTTTTTTCAGACCCTAGCTGCAAATGTGCATTTGTTTTTGGCATTCCTTCAGACTCTAGGGGCAATTGGGCACATGAGGCGTTCCTCCAGATTGTAGCTGCAATTGTGTACTACTTTGAGATGTTCCTACAGATCCATGTGGCAATTGGACCCTTGTTTGAGGCATTCCTTCAGACCTTATCTGCAATTGTGCACTTGTTTGAGGCATTCCTTCAGACCCTAGTGGCAATTGGACACTTGTTTTAGGCATTCTTTCAAACCCTAGCTGTCATTGTGCACTTCATTGAGGCGTTTCTTCAAATCCTAGTGGCAATTATGCACTTTGGTTATTCCTTCACACCCTAGTGACAATTGTGCACTTGTTTAAGACGCTCATTCAGACCTTAGCTGTAATTGTGCACTTGTTTGAGACGTTCCTTTAGACCCTAGCTGTAATTGTGCACTTCTTTGAGGCATTCCTCCCGACCCTAGCTCCAATTGTGCACTTCTTTGAGGCGTTCCTTCAGACCATAGTGTCAATTAGGCACTTGTTTGAGGTGTTCCTTCAGACCTTAGCTGCAATTATGCACTTCTTTAAGGCGTTCCTTCAGACTCTAGTGGCAATAGGACACTTTAAGGCATTTCTTCAGACCTTAGAGGTAATTTTGCACTTTTTTGAGGTATTCCTTCAGACCTTGGCTGCAATTGTGCACTTTTTGGAGACGTTCTTCAGACCGTAGTGGCAATTGTGCACTTTTTTAGGTGTTTCTTCAGACCCCACCCGCATTTGTGCATTTCTTTGAAGCATTCCTTAATGTTGTAGCTGCAATTGTGTACCTTTTTGAGGCATTCATTCAGACCATGCAGCAATTGTGCACCACTTTGAGGTGTTCCCTCACACCCTAGTTGCAATAGCTTTATATCATTCTGCTTTACCCCAGTTCTCCCCTCCTTTGCTCCTTTTTGCAATCCAACCTCTTAACTTTTACTTTATAGCACAACTGCTGTGTTTTACACTAGTTCCACTTGGGTACTGAATGGTCTCATAGACCCCAGCACCAGGCTATATACCTCACATTCATAAATCCATTCCAATCCATAAAATCTCATGTCCTCGATCACAGTAATATAAATATATATATATATATATATATATATATATATATATATATATATATATATATGTATGTATATATATATATATATATATATATATATATATATATATATATATCTTTGAAAGACTGCTATTTTAATGGTAAGGTAAGGATCAATCTGTTCATTCTCTTTTGAATACCTGTCCATTTGGCATAGCATTACTTACTCTCTGAATTCCTTTTGCTGTTGTTGCTGCATAGCTCTTGGACATGTCCTTGTGGTTGAATAGTTGCCACGTCTGTTTATAGATTCCTTCTTTCGCGTCCTGCAAATGATTGGCTGTTGAGTATCTAAAACTTCAAAGATAATGTTCATATGTGACTAAATCCTATTTTGTATGTATTTAAAAATTACAACTGAGAATTTTAGAAATTTAAACAAAATCAAGATCAATTTAGAAATACATAAATGATTTTTCACAAGCTTTACTGAATTTCATGCCCTATCTCATAAGCCCTCTCCCTCATCGACAAAACTTGCGATTCCCTTTTTGCAATGGGATTGACAACGGCTTTTAGTGATAGTTATCTTAAGTTCAAAGCAGACTAGATTGTGAGGCCTACTAGCCCATTCAGAAATTTAGTGTTCTGATCTGTGTTGATCTCGGATTTGATTCCATTTGGAGCAGCGCCTTTCGTTATGAATCATAAGCTTCGTTGAATGAATGGTGGCCTTTTTAGGTCAGGCTTAAAATTCTGTATAGCTTTGTGAAGTCGTACATGTGTCCCATGTCAACGGATAATGAGACATCGGAACATGGGTTTTTTTTGCTTTATTACAAAAAGGTTTGTGAATACACTACACAGCGATACTCTAATGATCGCTCGAATGGTACTGCCTAACCCTCGGCAAGTAAGATGCAATGTCTCTCTGTCAATATGCTGAATTGTTAGGTTTTGTGGAATTCTCCACTGTGATGGAAATATACTGTCACCAATAGGGTCTCAACACATTACCTTATGAAACTTGGTACACGTCACTTATATGAGAGTTCAGTGATGGCATTCTACAATATATGACACTCATAGTAATCTTAAAAGGTCATTAATCTCACTGTATAAAACACATATTTTGCGTACAAAGATTAGGACATATGTATGATCTTTTTTTTTTTTATTTCAAAGAATCCTAATTTTCATTTATGAATTTCTATATTTAATTTTGGAGTATCCAAATATTTTGTATAATCATCATAGTCGTTATATTATAGTGTAATTCTATTAATTAACCAATGTAGTCCTGATTAATAGTCACATAAAAAGGGATTTTATGCACATGTCCTAACCAAATAATAAATGGAAAAACGTGAATGCAGATTTTTTGTTATTATGGAAGCTCTCTGGAGCTTTGTCCGGAAAGATGTTATCTTTAATATTTCGATGCCAATAAGATATCTATAGATTTGTATATACACACGTGGATATATATATATATATATATATATATATATATATATATATATATATATATATATATATATACACACTATATATATACATACATATATATATATATATATATATATATATATATATATATATATATATATATATATTATATATGTATATATGTATATATATATATATATATATATATATATATATATATATATATATACATACACTATATATACATATATCAAAACAGTTTTTGATATTCATTGATAACTAATTGACTTTTTTCTGCAATAAAGAACTTAATGAAAAATTATAATATGAATTTTGTAGTAAAACAGTCGTTATAATATTTTCGCATATTTGCTGAAAACTATTAACTCGTCCTTTATCTGTTGATACTCAAGAATTCTGAGGGATAAATAATTTTATTTTTGATATATTAAGCGAAAACAAAAGTTTTTTCCATTTTGAAACTTACCCTGAACATATATTCATTTGCTGTTTCTGGAACAAGACCAATATCAAAGCCCTCGCTCACTGCTCGAGGGAGATCCTCCAAAGAATCAATGGGAGTTTCGTAGGCTGGAATGGCCAACACAGCCGTCAACATTCCAGAATAAAGAGCTGGAAATGAGATACAGTGATAATGTTATGATTACTAGTTAAGCTACAGTGATAGTTGGAAAAGCAGGATGCTCGAAGTCCTATAAGGGTTCCAACAAGGAAAATAGCCCAGTGAGGAAATGAAATAAGGAAACAGGTAGAATAGTGCAGCTGAGTGTACCCTCAAGCAAGCGAAATCTAACCCAAGACAATGGAAGGCTATGTTTTTAATTTGGAATGACCTTCTCCTAGAATAGTTGCTTACCATAGCTTTAAAGTATCGTCTACTCTTACCAAGTAGAACGTAGCTACTGAACAATTACAGTGCAGTAGTTAATCTCTTGAGCTAAACTACAGTAATGGAAAGCATTGAAAAGTAGAAAAGCACTCTGAGAGTGTAGACCTCCGCCACGGCAGCTTATTTCTCGGTACCAGCGTACCTTTTCCAGAATCACCTAATCATTTCCAGTTCTTTACATAAGTTTAAATTCTTGCAAGTTTCATTAATTTACGATTAAAATTGTGGTCGTATGGTTGATGACCAGAATTTGACCTTTTGCTTGACCTTGACTTTGAACTCGACCTTGAACTGCCACCTTAACATGTGTTAGTTTGCTTGGATTTTCATACACTCACACATGAACCAAGTTTTGGCCTGACCGTGACCTTGACCTTGACCTTTGATCTTGACCTTCCAAAATTTATTCGTGTCCAGAATTTTACTTAACAATTAATCCCTGCAAGTTTCATTACTCTACGTTTAAAATTATGGCTGGAAAGCTGTTCACGAAGAAACACACACACAAGCATACACACAAACAAGGGGTAAAGTAAAACAACCTCCTTCCAACCTCGTTGGTGGAGGTAATTATCAAGGGTACTAACATTATATTTCACATGATGTTAAGATTTTGGTGAGGATGTTTGAATAGTCACTCAAGGCCCCTTCCTAACAGGCTAGTACGAAATAATAATTGAAGATGAATAATAGGGAAAAATATAGTAATAATTCTCATTTCTTTGCTAAAAGATGGATATCATTATTTTATAGTGTACTTGTAAAATTTGTATGTTGAGCTAATTAAACCACAATATAGTGGTAATATTTCAATGTACAAATTGAATTTATTTGTGAAAGTACTTAGAAAGAAATGTATAGAGAACCAGTCTCAATTTACAGCATGAATAATTAGACATAAATAGGGAATTTTTGTAGTGCTAGAAATCATGTGCATATTTTAAAGAAAAACTGCTCTTTATATTCTTGTTATTAAAACTCTCCTAAAGATAGGAATATTTTCATAGTTTTTCATTGGGATGTTAGAAACTTCTTGAAAGGGCTAGAGTGTCACTGATATCTGACTATGCATCCATTATACTGTAGAGTTGTTCTATTAGTCTCATTCCATATACGAATGATGGTAGATATCACAGAACCACGGAATATTATATATCATAAACACGTCTTCTAGACATAGAAATGATTGGCTGGTTATAGTATTCCTATATTGACATTGCCCCTAGACGTACTGCTCTTAATTTTGCAATAAATAAAGGGTTGTAACCTTTAAAAGTAGAGGGTTAAGGGGAGTCATTCTTTGATGGGGATGTGGCGCATTTATGGTAATCATGAAAATTATATCTTTACCCTCATGGAAAATGATTGATCGTGATAATAATTTTTTTCATAATGAATGGAATTCAAACTCTAGGTTTATCAATAAAAATAATACCAGTGGGAATGATAACATATACCAACCAAATGAGATTGTCTTAAGTTTGAACAGTAAGACTCTTTGAATCTGTATAAATAACATCTCATACAAGCAAAAGGGATACATGCTTTACTTACCAGAGATAAGAAAGCAGAATATGTACCAAGAGATTAATAATAATCTCATGGAAGGTAGATTAGTCTGAAGTCGATTTCCTTGAACTACAATATTTCTGAAGACATTGAATGCAAAGTCCTGGAAGTCTTCAACAGTTTTCTCTTTGTGGCATTTTGCTGAGAGAATGTTGTGGACATAGACAACGGGTCCCATAGCCAAGGTAGAAACGAATATGCTTATCCATACCTGTTAAGAATTGAGGTTATCTAACTTACATATTCTTATATATATATATATATATATATATATATATATATATGTCTGTGTGTTGTGTGTGTGTGGATATATACATATATATATATATATATATATATATATATATATATATATATATATATATATATATATATATATATATATACACACACACATTTATATATATGTATGTGTGTATACATATATATATAGATATAACGTATATATGTATAGATATATGTACATATATATGATTTATACAGTCGTATGAAATATTTTATATTTATGTATATATTTGTGTGTATATATATGCACTGTATATATATATATATATATATATATATATATATATATATATATATATACTACTGTATATATATATATATTTGAGCTCAAGCCATGTCGTCCTGATGGAAGTTCCTAAAGTAGCTTCTTGAGGGATATATGTTACTACAGTGATATTCCCAGAGAATTAAACCAGAATTCTAACTCCTGGAGCGAATATCCTAAAATTTTCTCTCAAGGATATCGCATAATATCAGAGGACGTATTCTTGACACGCCACATAGCAATCTGCACACCTAATAGCGTTTACGCTTCGAGGGGGACGTGGCAGAATAGAAGTGGAGCCGTATCAAGGTTACCCCAGTTCTCGTACTACTATTGACCACCACAACAGCGCCATCTCCAAGATGGCTGACATTCCTAATTTTGTAGTGATTTCACTCAGTGGTGTTCCCTGTTAATCTAACTTTTTGATTGATTTGCAAGGATTATTATTATGCATTCTCCTACTTCTTTCGCCTTTGGAAAGTTGAGTATTGGGTCTTTACAATGAGTAATTTTTAGCTCCTGTTTCACAGTGAAATTAGAGTAATTTATTGTGTTTAGAAGCAAAGCCTGATACCGGAGGCGCCATGTGCACTGTCGTTCGTTAGGCATGTGTTATTTAGTTAGTAGAACGACTTCCCGGTTTTTAAATAGCATTAATTAATTAATTAATTATGTAAGCTATTTAGGCAAATTATACTTGTAAAGATATTTATAATGTGCATAATTTTCCTTTCTATGTCGATCGTATAGTTAGAGTTTCGGTGAGTGAGGTAACCGAGATCTCGTCTCACCTAGGTAACCTAACCTAGGCGTTTTATTATACACTCAGACATTTCCCCGGATACCCTTGTGTATGGTTCTTTCAATTCATGTAGAGATAGTTATCGCCTAGAATTAGATGAAACATTACACGTCTCCAAAAAGGGGATTTAAGGGTAATCCTCCTTCCTTCTGAGCGTAGCCTTAGGCTACAACCCAAGTGGGTCGGCCTCAAATTTTTAATTCAGGCATGACTAGCCTACGGTTTTTCTGCCCTTCCCCTTTATCCGCAGATGCAGGTTTTTGGGTTTGGTCAGAACCTCAGAGTATTTGGTCTGTGGTCGGTAGCTGACTAGCAAGGTGAATAGAATTCCTTTGCTAGGTTGGGCTGCTGACATAGGAGGCTAGACCTCCCTAGGCCACTCCTGAAGGGTCTGTACGATATGATACCTTCTCCCTGTGGCCTAGCAGACTAGTCCTGTGCTGGCAGACCCTAAGCTGAAGAATAGAATTCTTCTACTGCTTAGGGGACACCGGCACTAGAATCCTGTTCCTTTATTGTTTAGAGGTGGCAGCGAGGGTGCTACCAACCTCTTTATTGTATTAGTCTAACCCTAGGCTAGGGAATAGAATTCTTTAGCCACATGGGATAGTTCTAATACAGGAACGGAGTTTTGTTAGGTGAGGTAGGACAGGCTATACGGCCGGCTCCTTCCGTACCTTATACAGGACCCTCTTTTCCCTCCCCCTCTATCCCTTTATGTTGGCGTCTTCCTACAACCTTACCGTTGCCGGTGGGTTGCTGGGGCCGACCAGACTCCTTCTCTGCAGCCATTGTCCGGCTACCAGTAGCTATATCAGTGGCAGGCAGCCATGTCAGCTGCCAGCCGGCAGTCATGGCAACTGCCGGCCGGCAGTCATGACAGCTGCTGGCCGGCAGCCATGACAGCTGCCGGCCGGAAGCCATGAAAGCTGCCGGCTGGCAGTCATGGCAGCTGCCGGCCGGCAGTCATGACAGCTGCTGGCCGGCAGCCATGGCGGCTGCCGGCCGGCGGCTGCCGGCCGGCGGCTGGTGGCCATGTTGACTGTGAGTGGGAAGTCTCTTCTGTCACCAAGGTCCTTCAGTTCTCCCTTGGACTGCTAGCCTCATTTTCTGTTGCCGGGGTGCTGCCGGCCAGGCCGGCACAGATTGGTGCTGACTCAACCGGAAGCACGCTGACTGTACTGGTACTGCCGGCCGGTAGTGTACAGGCAGGAACTTGCCGGCGACAGTAATGTAGCTGGATGGAAGCTTGAATGTTACATTCTCCCCTTCCCTTTGAACCTTTTTTCTGGAGAAAGGTAGTAAAATTAAACTTTTACATCCTTATGTACTGTATACATATACAGTATTTGGTAGCCTTTTCTCCATGCTATCTCTCTATCTTTTAGCTAGCTGGCTGGTTGTGCCGGCAAGAGCTAGCTATGCCGACGACATGCCGGCTGAACTACAGTATATGTTTATACAAGTAGTCAGTATATTTGCAGTATAGGATATACTGCAGATAGAAAGCTACTGTATATATTATACTAGTAGTGATTTCCAATATATCTTGAGTATCCCTACCCAAGTATTTGTTGAACCCAATCTCATATTGAAAGAATATAATTTCTTCAATATTCTGATTAGAAATCAGTTTTCAGATTACCCTGCAATATTAAAATTTTTAAGGGCTGGAGATTACACGCCTAACCCTTAAAGGGCAGAGCGCTTATCCTTGAGTCTCCTTGATCAGGAAACTCTATGATTTTATATTGTAAGGGAGGCCACAGCAAATAGGTTGGGAGGGATACACAAATATATGTCTTTATTTTTTCCCAGTCCAGTTGGCGTCATGCCAGCTGGACCGTGCAGTCAGATGCTTGCCATAAAGGCAGCACACTGGTTGGATTACACTATATATAATTATACAGTAGCCAGTAATTTGCAATATGGTATATACTGCAAATAGAAAACTATAGTACGATTATACAGTAGTTATTTCTGACATATCTTGGGTACCCTTGTGCGAGCTTCTGCTGGTGCCGCTCTTATATTGAAGGAATAGTGTTTCTTCATTATGCTTATTGAGAAATCAGTCATCCTTACCCCACAGTGTTAAGAATAAAAGGGACAGTGAATTATACACTTCTCTACCCCTAGAGGTGAGAACCCTTTTAGTTGGAGTTCCCTTGATAAGGGAATCTTCTCACATTTAATACTGAGGGCAGGTAACAGCATTTGCTTGCAGAGGATACACAAGTATGTGTCTCCTACTATCCCTTTATAGCTTGCTATCCTAAGCTATTTTGTTAAAATACGACCTTGATATATTGTTTACCAGTGAGATAATCAATCGAATACTCATTCTGTTTTCCTTTCTTTACAGGAGGAACACTAGATGTCATGTGTTGCAGTCTTCTGCAAAACTAAGCGTAAGTGTTTTTACGGTCATAATGCATGCCGGTTTCATGCCCCCTGCAATATTATTTCCGAACCCCTACATTATTGGAACCCACAGGCTTGCAAGGTATGTCGGACCTTAATGTCCGAGGGTTTCGAGAATCCCAAGTCGATAGAGACTAGGGATGCAGCTCGTTACAAATTACTCAACTGGGTGAGAGGTTTCCAGAAAATCTCTCCGGGACCTTACCTACCTAATGACAGGATGCGTAAAATACTATTTCCAACAGCAAGTAAGGAAATAGTGGTACCCCAGACATGAGGTACATCTCCCGACGGCCAGATAGCCTTTGGGAAGGAGGGCAGAAAGTGCCCACGGGAAGAAGGGGAGAATGTGGGGTTGGAATTGTTTCCGTCTATGCCGGCTCTAGAGCCAGCGACATCGATATCTCCGCCTTCTATCCCTTTATTAGATGGAATGGACCAGTTATGGGCCCAAGTGAAGAATCTAATAGAAAACTTGTGCAAACAGGATGAAAAGCAGGAAGCGAAATGCAAGGTAGAGCCTTGTAAAGCTCCACTTGTCGCTCCCCAGGGGTCATACAAACGACCCATAGATGAAGACCTTCCGACATGCTCCAAAACCAATCCCTGGAGGTTTGCGGAGCTGATGCTGATTTTAAACGGCAAACTCTACATCTCGGAGAAGATGGGTGCTGTTCCTTTGGACAAAATCCAGTTTTGGCCAAGCTTTGATGCTTTCCCTAACTGTTTCGTTCTGGTAATCAGTCAGATTCCCAAAACACGAACAGGGAGGAGCTCTGATCTCTCTCCAGTTCACAATAGAGACAGACCCAGTGCTAAGAGCACTGCTGCAAGATGCGTTAAGAGTCTGGAGAAAATACGCATCAAACGCTCAAAGAGATCTAAAGAGACCGGTATCGGTCCTTCCTTAATTGCCTCCCTAACAAAGGATAAAGCCCGAAAGTCCCAAGACCATGTTGGTCCTATCATGAGTGGGGAAACTCTCTCCACGCAGGTCAGACTGCCTACGGCTGATCTGGGACTCCGAAGTGATAATGAGACGCTGCAATCAACGATGCTAGAGAACGTCTCATACAGTCTAGGTGTAATTAACCATCCCTTCCCTAAAGGGATGGCACCTGTCAGCAGTTCACGTATAAATGACCCGCAATGTGACAGTGGATGCTCTGCTTGGGCTCAAGCCGATAGAGCTAGAATGGTCCACGGACGCAGACCTATTCTCTCCCAGATGGGAAAAAGTCCCCAAACTGCAGTCCGACCTCTTCATTACGAGCGATGTCAAGGAACTACCTCGATACGTAGCCCCATACGAGGATCCTCTAATAGAAAGGACAGACATCATGTCTCTAGAATGGAAGGGATAGACTTAGGATTTCCAGTTCATCCCATCCAATCACCTGCTGAAGGTCCTCAACATGCTGAGATCCTTCCAGGGAGGAGTAGCTCTGTTGGCTCCCAAGTAGCCCAAGAGCAATCTGTCCTCTTTGAGGAAGGAACAGAGGCTGAGGCTGTCCCTAGTTCTGAACCCAGGACTATTTCAGAAGGTTCAGAGATTAATTGCCTTCGATTTATCACAGAGAACCCAAACCCTTCATTGCATGATTTTCTTGCCCTAGCGGTTAGGAAAAGATTTGGGATCTCAAAAGGCAATATAGAATTCATAGAATACAAGTCTAAGTCAACTAGAAGACAATATGAGTCATCATGGAAGAAGTGGGTTGCTTTCGTAAAAGCAAAAGGACCGAAAGAGATTTCAGTGAACTTCTGTCTGTCCTTCTTTATTCATCTTCATAACCAAGGTCTGGCGGCCAACACGATAACTACGTGCAAGTCAGCCTTGACTAGACCCTTTCTATATGCTTTACAAGTGGATTTGCTGAATGAGATCTTCAATAAGATCCCAAAGGCATGTGCAAGGCTTAGGCCTGCAGCACCACCAAAGCCCATCTCTTGGTCTTTGGACAAGGTCCTACATTATGCCTCATCCATGAACAATGAAGATTGTTCGCTTAAGGATCTAACCCAAAAGGTTATTTTACTGTTCGCTATAGCCTCAGGGGCTAGAGTTAGTGAAATAGTGGCCCTATCTAGAGATGAGGGCCACATTCAGTTCGCAGAAGCAGGAGAACTAAATCTCTTCCCTGATCCAACCTTTCTCGCTAAGAATGAGCTACCCACTAAAAGGTGGGGTCCCTGGAGAATCTGCCCTCTGAAGGAAGATGTCTCTCTATGTCCGGTAGAGTGTCTAAAGGTCTATCTTCGTAGAACTTCAGACTTCAGGGGAGGAAAGCTCTTTAAAGGAGAAACCTCTGGGTCAAACTTATCCCTAAAACAACTGAGGGCAAAGCTCACCTACTTTATTCGTAGAGCGGATAATGACAGTACTCCCGTAGGTCATGATCCGAGAAAAATTGCTTCATCACTGAACTTCTTTCAGTATATGGACTTTAAGCGTCTTCGTACATACACCGGATGGAAATCATCCAGAGTGTTTTACAAACATTATGCGAAACAGGTCCATGAACTAAAGCACTATGTAGTGGCAGCAGGTAGTGTATTAGAACCTGCCCCCTAATTACTGTCATAAACAGTTAATTGCTTGGGAATTCGAATGTCCTCACTCATATACTGGATGAGAATCATCCAGAATGTTCTACAAACACTATGCTAAGCTGGTCCATGAACTGAAGCATTATGTGGTGACGTTGGGTAGAGTATTTAACCTGCCGTCTAATTCTGCGATGAACAGCTAATTGACTGGGACTGTCAATTAAAGGGAGAAGGGGTCATCTCTCTTAGTGTGACCTCCTTTGAATAAGTGTTACCATGGTGACACTAACTCTGTTCAAAATCCCAGGTGTGGAATTACACAGATAGCACTAGTGCCGTGTGTACGTAGTACACACTGTCGATAGAAGGTAACCGGTACAGAAATTATGAAGAGAAATTTTATTATAAATTTTCTTCAATCTGAGAGTGGCACTCATCATGTCTTTCTTCTCAAGGAAGAAATATAATCTCTGTACATGTTACATGTATAATTCCGTTATCATGCTACATTCGTTTTACTTGTTAATTCACTTAGTCATTTATTAAAAATAAATGTCTATTAGAATGTAATTGCGTCCTAATTCGCCCGACAATTGCATGATTAAAAGACCAGAGTATGTACTCTTCATATATTTGTATGCTCACAAACAATGGATATAAGAAAAACTGATAAGTATTCGGCAATATACACAAAATAAGAGACAGTTTGTATTTTCAATGTATTCTTATGTTTGTTCATACAATATGTGCTAACCTTGAGACCCCTTTTCTACTGTCTAGAATTACTCTTCCCTGTAGGGGGCAGGAAGCACTAACATCGTGTATGATTAGTGATAATGACGGATAACGGTAACGTCATTTGTCTCGATTGGTCCAAAGGATCATAGAAATGTCCCAAGGTTAGGGCACTAATGAAAAACCACAGATACACTAATGCTCTGGTACACTTCCATAAGGACGACATGGCTTGAGCGCAAAAAACGGATTTTGAGCAAAGCGAAAAATCTATTTTTGGGTGAGATCGCCATGTTGTCCTGATCGACCCACCCTTCTTTTCTAAAAAGAAAAGATCTTCACAGTATCCATCCCGAAGTACTGTATCTGTAGCACCATGCTCAATGCTACAAGGAATGTCAGCCATCTTGGAGATGGCGCTGTTGTGGTGGTCAATTGTAGTACGAGAACTGAGGTAACCTTGATACAGCTCCCTTTCTATTCTACCACGTCCCCCTCGAAGCGTAAACGCTATTAGGGATGCAGATTGCTATGTGGCGTGTCAAGAATACGTCCTCTGATATTATGCGATATCCTTGAGAGAAAATTTAAGGATATTCGCTCCAGGAGTTAGAATTCTGGGACCTGAAGGTTTAATTCTCTGGGAATATCACTGTAGTAACATATATCTCTTAGGAAGCTACTTTAGGAACTTCCATCAGGACGACATGCCGATCTCACCCAAAAATAGATTTTTCGCTTTGCTCAAAATCCGTTATATATATATATATATATATATATATATATATATATATATATATATATATATATATATATATATATATATATATATATAGTGTGTGTGTGTGTGGGTGGGTGGGTGGGTGGGTGTGTGTGTGTGTGTGTGTGTGTGTGTGAGTTTAGTGTTTTTATAAAATTATAGTAAGTTGTATGTACGTTTTCATATTTGTTATGTGTATAGGAATTGGTTAAGAAATTTAATGTAATAAATTCAGATTTACGTTGAAAATCACCTTACGTTAGATTTCTTTTAACAAAGAAAATATAGTTTGAGATTTTGATATATATATATATATATATATATATATATATATATATATATATATATATATATATATATATATAGTATATAGATGTATATATATATATTTATATATATATATATATATATATATATATATATATATATATATATATATAGCCCCTTCTGTATTAATACGATGTCTTTGTATATGTATTCTCATTGCTGAGTTTGATAATGTCCTGAGTGGATGAAAGTACTAACTCCAATCAAGTCTTTTTCATTTTTCCTTTCGTGGCTATAATACACAACATATATAGGCCTATGTATGTATCCATATGTATATATATATACAGTATATATAATATACATATATGTATATATATTTACATACATATATCATGGGAGAGGAGTTGCAAAAGACGATTAGAATAGAGCAAGTAGAAATGTAGGACTGAAAATGAATACGAGTAAAACTAAGATAATGGTCAATGAAAATGAAGAGACAACAAGTAAGGGGTATGGACGAACCTCTTGAGATTGTTAATGAATATAGTACTTAGGACAGATAGTAACTTTTCCCCAGGACACGAGACCAAAATGAAAAGAAGGATAAGTATGGAATGGCAAGCTTTAGGTAAGCAAAATGAAATTATGAAAATTAAAATGCCACTTTCTGTAAAAAGAAAAGCATTTAATCAGATGGTCTTACCAGTATTCACTTATACATCAGAAATTTAGAGCCATACTAAAGCCTTACAACATAAGCTAGTTACAACTCAACATGGATTATCAGCAAACTAGAGTAGAGGATATTATAACAACATGTAAGAAAATGAAATGGACAGGGGCAGAACATACAACGAGAATGTTAGATAACATTTGGGAATTAAGAATAACAGAATGGGTCCGTAAAGGTTGCAAAAGAAGCAGGGGAAGGAAGTGAAGACGATGGACTGATGAACTAAGAGAGATTCAAGCTGTTTTGCAGTTGACCAGTAACAGCTGATGATGATGATATACTGTACACACTGTATATACACCATCTTGTACGTGTCAATATAACTATGCTCTAAAATGCATTTCGGATAGGGAGATTCTAATATCCTTACAACGTAACGTGAAGTATTGAGCTGACCTCTGTTTACGAGTTTGATTTGTTCTTGGAGAGTTTGCTAACCAAAATTATTGTAAATTAAGTTCTCCCTTAAGAAATAAAGAAAATTCACTTGATGTATGCTACACGTCCATAAATACACATATGTATATACAAATTATTATAGATTTTGTAATGGGTTTTAGTGGAAAAATTATAACCCTAAAAAAATTAATAAAGATTGATAATTCACAATTAAAGAAATAGAAATATTGACAAATTAACTTTCCTTTTACCTTTGAAGAGAGTCATGATTGGTGATAAGGAGACAAGAGAGGAGGAGGAGGAGGAGGAATATGTTGTAGCTGCGTGGAGGGGGAATCTACCTCTATGAGAACTTCTGGTAAGATATCAGGAGGTCCTTTGCTTAAAAGGCATTCACTATCACTAACTAAATCACTTAACTTACACTTTATGGACGCTTGATCGTCCTTTTTGCACATTTATTTCTGACAAGGAATATATCTTGAGACGTCTGCTTTTGTATTTTATTTGAAATAGCATAACAATGGGGTAAAATCACATGAATACTGCATGAGTGACATATGGGCAACGTCTGACTGATTTTGTGCAATTCTTGTTTTCCAGAAAAAAACAAATAGGAGGGAAATCTTTCCTTGCAGACCGATACAATGGTTGAAAACTGACGTGAATTTTTATTCTCGTATACCAATTTGCTCATATTCATTGTCACTCGTAAACCGAGGCATTACTGTAGTTATGTTGATAACTGAATTTCAGAAACGCTGAAATACAAGAAGAATTTTCCCCATGATTAATTTTTTTTTTATTCCTATATTAATTTTTTTAGATTTACTTCCTATTTTTTTTTTATAAATTTTTATTGTAAGGGGTGAATTTGTACATAGGTGACACTCATATACTCACATTTAACAAGTAAAATAATTTCGAAGCTTTAATACTTTTGTTAATATAAATTGTTAATTGCTACTAATCTACAAATATCCCAAGAACTAGAAATATTTATTTTTAATAGATAGATGCAAATAATTCCAATTGAATTAGCAAAGGAAATAAGAATGGACAAACTGAAACTAAGATACTTTCCTAAACCTCTTAAAGAGGGGAAATATAAACAGATTTACCTGTAAAGTGAAAGGAGCAAGCACAGCCAGCGCTCTGTTCTTCTGCTGTGGTGATCGTGAGAACAAACCTACGTATTCTCTATAATGGGGGGCTGTGAATTCCACGACGGTCGTTCGAGGATCTGAAAGTATGTGTAAACGTGCAATAGTGACCTGGTTAAATGTGATATATATATTGCTATTTGCAACTAAAATTTTTAGGGTTGATTATAATTATATCGGTATTGATGCGTACAGATTGCAGATATATGGTGATGATTATGAAAATTATGATGAGGATAATATAGATAATATGTTGTTTGATTTTTTTGCTGGATCCCTATTTTGTTATGGAAAAGTTTGATGTTGAATATGTATGCATATATATATATATATATATATATATATATATATATATATATATATATATATATATATATATATATATATATGCGTAAAAATCACAGGAAAACGTGATGCTCAGATGCAGAAGAACCACAGGGAAAATGAAAATACGAAATATACGCTTAAGTCCTGACTAGTTTCGTGATACTTCTTCAGAGGACTGATTTATTGAGAGAGGTTTCTTTACATTTTATAGGGAAAGCAAACGTACGAACATACATACAGAGATTTAAAGAACAATGACACTCCCTTACCAGCTACCTGGGCTTCGTCGGGTGTTAAGTGGGCGGAGTCCCCAAGCTCATTAGACACCTGCCAAAAAGGGTCAATTCTAGTGGCGGGTAAATTCTTGTTTTTCAGTACAGTTTATTTATATGAAAACACGGTAGCCTTATCTATATAGATACATAAGCAAAACATACACATACATACATTATATATATATACATACATATACACATACATATACATATATACATATATACACACATACATATATATATACACACATACATATATATACACATACATACATATGTACATATACATTTATATACATACAACATTAATATCATAAACATATAATCATGTATATATCAATACTTATATTTAGCATAACACTATATAGTGCCAATATACTTATGCATACTATATAAAATAATTGTACCCTTTAATGAATGGTAGCTTAGGTCTAAATATTAATTTCACAGAGACGTTAATTATTCACAATACATTCAATTCTACATTAAGTGGTTAATGTTTTTTTATATAGCTTACAAATCTCTTTACATATAAAGGCGTCGAGTTTATACATTCCATGACCAATATTCAAGTTGTTTTCAAAGGTTTCTTTTATGAAACTGGACTCTATGATGTTTCTTTCCACTAAGTTATTTGAATGAACCAATTTCTTTGCACCTGACCAATTAATGGTGTGATTTTTATCTCTAACGTGAGCAAAGAGTGCATTATTATCTTGAGCATACCTGACACTTTTCTTATGTTGTTCAATTCTATTTTCTAGGGCTTTACCAGTTTGACCGATATAGTATTTTTCACAGCATTAATAAAGAATTCTCCTGACATTACCAAGGGATGTGTATATCGTATTCCATGCAATGCTTGTGAAAAATACTATACTGGTCAAACTGGTAAAGCCCTAGAAAAGAGAATTGAACAACATAAGAAAAGTGTCAGGTATGCTCAAGATAATAATGCACTCTTTGCTCACGTTAGAGATAAAAATCACACCATTAATTGGTCAGGTGCAAAGAAATTGGTTCATTCAAATAACTTAGTGGAAAGAAACATCAGAGTCCAGTTTCATAAAAGAAACCTTTGAAAACAACTTGAATATTGGTCATGGAATGTATAAACTCGACGCCTTTATATGTAAAGAGATTTGTAAGCTATATAAAAAAACATTAACCACTTAATGTAGAATTGAATGTATTGTGAATAATTAACGTCGCTGTGAAATTAATATTTAGACCTAAGCTACCATTCATTAAAGGGTACAATTATTTTATATAGTATGCATAAGTATATTGGCACTATATAGTGTTATGCTAGATGTAAGTATTGATATATACATGATTATATGTTTATGATATTAATGTTGTATGTATATAAATGTATATGTACATATGTATGTATGTGTATATATATAAATTATATGTATGTGTATATATATGTATGTGTATATATGTATATATGTATATGTATGTTTATATGTATGTATATATATATGTATGTATGTGTATGTTTTGCTTATGTATTTATATAGATAAGGCTACCATGTTTTTATATAAATAAACTGTACTGAAAAACAAGAATTTACCCGCCACTAGAATTGACCCTTTTTGGCAGGTGTCTAATGAGCTTGGGGACTCTGCCCACTTAACACCTGACGAAGCCCAGGTAGCTGGTAAGGGAGTGTCATTGTTCTTTAAATCTCTATATGTATGTTCGTACGTTTGCTTTCCCTATAAAATGTAAAGAAACCTCTCTCAATAAATCAGTCCTCTGAAGAAGTATCACGAAACTAGTCAGGACTTAAGCGTATATTTCGTATTTTCATTTTCCCTGTGGTTCTTCTACATATATATATATATATATATATATATATATATATATATATATATATATATATATATATATATATATATATATATATATATATCCTTAAAGTGATTATTAGTGTAGTTTCAAATTTGTAAGGGGATGAATTGTGACTGCTGCTAACATGGTAGACAACGTAATTGGCTATGACATCATCAGGGGTGGGTCATATTTCGCCCGAAATGTGTGCAGCGACTATAATTCTGAGGAAATTTTGTTCCATTATTTTCCTCATTGCACACAGTATAGGATGTGTAAAGCTTAGTAAAATATATTATATTTTCTTGTCTGTATATAAAGACTAAATTCTAGAATCCCTTATCTTTTCTCACACGTTAGACAAACTGCGCAACTGGGAGTTCTTATTTAATAACACCAGTGCCTATGGAGGATAGAAATAATGTCAAATACCAAAGAAAAGGGTTAGATTAAACGAGATGTTTTTCGGGCTGAACGAATATTACATATGATTTTTTTTCTGTATTTGAATTGCAATCAAATTCAAATGTAAATATTTGAAGCTGTGAAACACCTTTATTCTATATTAGCCTATATTATCAACGTCGTAATTGCTGGCGATTTGTTTGAAATCAAATTAAAAATAATCAATTATAATGAACCGTATGATGGTTGTGGTAGTCTTTTGGAAATGTGCCTTCCTGGCGATCTGCTGGACTGCGGTTCGAAACAAGCTTAGGGTGCTTTAGTTTTTTGTATCCTGACCATACTTGTGAGCTAAGGATGGCGGGTTTTAGGGAGCTTACAGGTCACCTGCTGAGTTATTAGCACCTTGGCTTAGCCCATCTTGGTCCTAGCTTGAGTGGAGAGGGGCTTGGTCGCTGATCATATGAATATATGGTCAGTCATTAGGGTATTGTCACTGTCCCTTGCCTCTGCCATTCATGGGCGACTTCAAGATCTTCAAACCAAACTCTTTAACTATAAGACAAAACCTTTAGACCTTTAAACCAAGCTCTTTAACTAAGAAATAAAACCTTTAGACCTTTAAACCTAGCTCTTCAACTAAAAGCAAACCTTTAGACCTTTAAACTAAGCTCTTCAACTAAAAACATAACCTTTACACCTTTAAACTAAGCTCTTTGACCAGAAAACAAAACCTTACATGTAACTCCAATGAAGCTGACTGAGAAATGAGCCTCTCTCCTGGCAGCTTGTCCAATCATTCCTGTGACAGTTCCATTAGGATAGGGAAGCCCCCATTTCCTATCCTCTGCTACGATTCCTTGAAACCTGAAAGATCGATTTTTTTTTTTAAGAATACTGTTCAAATAAATTAGTTAATGTTTCAAATTTATAATTAAATTTAATCTCGACTTTGTACCGAAAATCGTCTTTTTTAGATTCACAAATATGTTCATGATTTTATGTTAAGATAATTATATCTACATGCTACTTGCACACACTCATTATATATATATATATATATATATATATATATATATATATATATATATATATATATACATTTATCACAAATTTCTTTACAGTTTTCATCCAGGTACTTTATAAAAGCAATATTTCTTAGACGATAACCAGCAGTTTTTACTACATTATTTATTTGGGCATTGAGAGACGAAGTTACAGTCAGGTATATATATATATATATATATATATATATATATATATATATATATATATGCGTGTGTATATACATTATACATATATTATATATATATATATATATATATATATATATATATATATATATATGTATAAATATTTATATATATGTGTGTATATACATTATACACACACACACATATATATATATATATATATATATATATATATATATATATGTGTGTGTGTGTGTGTGTGTGTGCATGTATGTATGTATGTACGTACGTATGTATGATCCTATAGTACAGGGAAACTTGCACAACGTGTTGGTTCATACATAATAGTAAATCTACTAGATATTGAGAAAGATGAAGGAGGATCCAATTCACAAATATTTGAAGTGGGGAATGTGATATTATTTATGCAAAAGATTTGAATAAGAAATGAAGTATCTGTGAGATGCTTAAGCAAGAGT
>NC_090726.1:58744074-58756574 GCF_036898095.1 Palaemon carinicauda | reverse complement strand
CTAAAATGCAGTGCTTAAGTTGAAACATTGTCCGATGTTTTAGTAGAACTTGTCATGCATTTGTTACTCTGATGTCACAATGCAAAGGACAAAGAAGCTATTCCTGTAAAATAGAGAAAATTATCATATTTGACAGATATATATATATATATATATATATATATATATATATATATATATATATATATATATACATACTGTATTTACATACATATATATACATATATATGTAACCGTATTTACATACATATGTATATATATATATATATATATATATATATATACTGTATTTACATACATATATATACATATATTTATATATATATATATATATATATATATATATATATATATATATTGTTAATTTAAGGAAAATGTTAAAACGGCAACACCAGATTTCTATGGGTATCTTCATATTTCCGTATTTTTGCAGATTCTCTAGGAGTGTAGGGTGTCTTAGATGATAAATACGTAAATTCGTGCCTTCTAGTAGTTATTCTGTCACGACTGCTATTTCGCCTCACTATGACTTCATCTAGTGGTTTTCTTTGAAATGCCATACGTTGCTTGTACCGTAGGTGGTTCCCAGGACCCATACGCTTCTATTCCCCACTCTCTCTAAATCTCTATATAGCCAATCCCGATACCTATCTTTTTACAATCTCTCCTTTCAGTAAAACTAAGCTTATATTAAGCCTTTCATGTTCGTTATGTTGGTTATAAGTAAATAATGAATCGATAATTAAAGGAAACTTTATTACTGCCCAGAGGAATTGAAGACACCAGAGCTGTGTTACTATATCGCTCCACTACTTTGGCGACGATTTTATGGCGCCGTTGTTTTGGCATCGAATTGTTTTTTTTGGTATCGAATTGTTTTGGCGCCTATCCGTTTTGCGCTTTACGATTTACCGCCAAAACTATTTTTTCTCAACATTTGACGATATGCTTAATACTAATAACCTTTTTATTTATTGTAAGTTCGTTATACATCATAAAAAAACTACTTTCCTTATTTAGAAATCATATTCATGAATATTTCTTTATCATAGCCATTATGTTTTTGGGCGCTGGAGGTAGGTGTAATACCGTGGAAACATACGATGTAATTTTTAAGCTCGCTGAATTTGCTTTGAAAGAAGTTTAATCCAAGATATTCAACTAAAAATAAATCTTCACTAGTTCTGTGATGAAATTAGAAATTAATAGCAAATATTTTATATGATAATGAGGTATCTTTAGTTTAAAAAATCTTACCAGGAAAAATAGAAATTATAGAATAAAATGAATAAACATAGTGTATCTGTAGGGAGAAGAAATATTGCCAGGTTCGGAAATATTTTTAATATCCTAGAAAATAGACTAATTTCCAGCGGTCCATTTCACCATTTTTGACAAGTAAACAATAAAGACTCACCTTATTTACATCAGTTTTAGATTTTGCAAATATTTTATGAACGAATCAATGAAAAAAATCAGCTTATGTTTGGAAAGAAAAAATGGAATCAATTGCGCTTGATTACTGTCTTGTTATTCATAAAATTGTGCCAAATTTATAAGTGTATTGGAAAGTGGGTGTCGTAGTGGGAAGATTTATTGAAATATATTCTGATCAATGTTGAGGTAATTGAGAATTAGTAGTATTTTTTGTTTAAATTATGTAACATTCCAATGAACTTATTGAAAAGTTTCTGTATTGCTTTTGAATTCGTTGAAAAATGCTGTACTGGTTATTCTTTGTTTTTGTTGAATAACTGATATTTCTCGGAATGTATCGAACATTTTCTATTGCACCCCACCGAGTGTATTTTTAGACAACAATTTTTCTAGTAATTTCCTAAAAATAACAGTCATAACTTCCGTCACATTTTTTGGGGTATTTTTGTTATTAATCCGTATAGAGGTCTTTGAGGAAAATAAATTTTATTATGCTTTACAAATGTTAAAAGCTTCGCATGTTTCAGTGCTATGTTTCGGCTAATCCCCTATTCAATGTCCAGCAAATTTTGATCATCTATTTTAAAATCCACGACTTTTATGATAATTATAATCTTTTCATATCTATTTTGGAACTAAGAAAATCAGTATTCACCGATGAAATCAAAATTGAAAGTGAAAATTACAATTTACTGAATTTTTTCTAAAGAAACCTTTAAACTTAGGATTTTTTTCTATCCCCTTTTAAAAAAATAAGTATCTCAAAATACATGAAGTTCTAGAAAGATAGAGATTATTTTATATCAAGAGAAGCCGGAATAATTCTTAGCATCTACTTTCCACAATTTTTCAGCAATCAAATTAGTTAGGTAGAGAGAGAGAGAGAGAGAGAGAGAGAGAGAGAGAGAGAGAGAGAGAGAGAGAGAGAGAGAGAGAGAGAGAGAGAGAGAGAGAGAGAGAGAGAAAAAACCTACCTTACACTTTCATAAAGACAAAGCCTCACGATTTACTGTATAAGAGACGTCTTCCTTAGCCAGAAAAGATATCTCCTGTGACAACGTAGGACAACCAAGTCTTTGCTCTACTCAGGTAGGGATCACCTGACGGAATGAATCAAGAGCTCACGATGGCACTGACAAAAGTTGGCTGCTTATTTGCTATGCTTTCGTTTCCTCCCTGATGATGTTATATTCATCATCGATCCTCCCCTTCCTTGTCATTCTTTTAAGGTACGCTTTCTCTCTGTCCTTTAGAGGGAATGAATGCATGCATACGTACTTGCCTACATACACACTCATTTATGTATATGTATATATTCATATAACATATGTGTATATACAATACATGTATATTAATTTATACCTATGCAACAATAACAACAAATGTAAGCGTTTCTAGTCCACTGTAAGACAAAAACCTCAGAAATTTCTATATTCATGCCTCAGGTTTTGCTAGTTTTCATCTCCACGCTGGCCATTGCAGATTGGTGATGGTGGGAGATTTTTCCCTGATAGCTCACAGCAAACAACTTAGTGTGGGTGGTCCTAACTAGTACAGCTTTGCTGATCGTGGCGATACACAAGCCCATTGACCGCGTTGAGGTATATATATATATATATATATATATATATATATATATATATATATATATATATATATATATATATATATATATATATATTTGTGTATATATATACACATACATAACGTGTGTTACCATTCTTAGTTATCACCTTTGCCGTGGCCAAAGAAGAGTGCAACGTTCCGGGTTTCCGTGAAAGCCTTTAAGGTTCAGATTGCTATCTTTTCACTGCTTATTATTGGATGAATCCCTGTGCAGTAAAATCGTCTACAAAGGTGGCTCATCAGTAGTGCATCAAGTTCCTCTGCATACATTCACCTTCATTTTGCTTTCATTCTTGCTCTTTCTGAATATTAAGGGGTCCCCCACCTGTGCTTTTCATGTTATTTACCCAACCATGTTCAGACATCTTTCTCTTCTTATCATCCACCTGTTCAAAATCATGCACTCTTTTCACTAATCTGATATCGACACTTCTTTCCAAAAGACCGAACCACCTAACCACCTTAAAATGCCCTGATCTATATATTTTACTACGTATGCTAAGTATCATTATGCCCTTGGAATTGCTGAAGTCCCCGTTATCAGTTTTAACTTTATGCAACAAAACCTTCCTGTGGTACTTTTCCTCGTCCAACTATACCATGCAAACAATGGTCAGCTATAAAATTACGCTTCTACCGACATGTGGCATCTTATTTTCAATTACCTCTGCTAAGGTTATGCGATCGAGTTTGTTTATTTATTTGTCTGTGTCTCTGTGGACATTTGTCTGTTTGTCTGTGGACAGGATTACGTTAAAACTACATGACGGATTTTGATGAATTTTTGCCGAAGATAGACCTTAAATCATGGACAACCCCATTGAATTTTGGAGATGATCCGGATGCGGATTCTAGATCCAGATTTGCATTTTTCATGTGTCTGTGGACAGGATTACGTCAAAACTACTCGATGGATTTTGACGAAATTTTTGCCACAAATAGATCTTAGGTCATGGACGATCCCATTAGATTTTGGGTATGATCAAGATCCAGATTTTAGATCCAGATTTACATTTTTCGTGTGTCTGTGGACAGGGGTTACATCAAAACTACTCGACGGATTTTGATGAAATTCTCACCACAGATCGATCTTTGGTCATGGACGATCGAATTAAATTTTGGGTGATGATCTGGGATCTAGATCCGGATTTGAATTTTTCGCCATTTTAACAATAACGTCAAAACTACTCGACGGATTTTGACGAAATTATCACCACAGATAGAACTTAGATCATGAACGACCCCATTAAATTTTAGAGATGATCTACATCCGGATCCGGGTTCTAGTTTATTTACTTGTCTGTGTGTCTATGGACAGGATTACGTCAAAACTACTCGACGGATTTTGACGAAATTTTCACCACAGATCGATCTTATGTCACTGAAGACCCCATTAAACTTTGAAGATGATCCGGATCTGTATTTTAGATCTGGTTTTGAATTTTTCGCCATTTTAAAGATAACGTCACAGCTACGTGACAAATTTTGACGAAATTTTTACCACAGATAGATCTTGGGTCATGGACGACCCCATTAACCTTTGACACCGGTCAAAAATCTCTGATTACTCTCGTTTCATATATTTTTGGTTTTTTCCGTTCACGAATCTCTTAATAACATTTCCAAAATCAACAAGAGATACTTTCACAAGCATTATCACTATTACTCTTTCTAGACCTGTATCACTCAGCTCTCCCCTTCTTATACACTCCACTTTCAATTAAGTTCTAAATACTCACTCTATTACCATATGTCTACATTGCATCAGTCATCATATATTCACTTGTATTTTATTTCCGAGAGCCATGTGTTTATCATCATTTATCTGTTCATTTTTTGTAAGTAGAATAACCTTTTATTGTCTCTAAAGAATATGCTCACCTTTGACCCTCTATTTATACTATTTACCATGTGTTCCTTCTCTCTTTGGTCATGACTGTACCGTCATTAAAATGTATACCTGCTTCTATTGTTCGACTCTATCATGCAAAAACGCCATAAATAACTTCCGTTTTTACTCTACATTACCTTTAAATTCTTTAATTCATATCCCACTCCTCTTATTTTCATATTCCTCTTATCCTTTTATACTTGAAACACTCCCTTCTGTCACTATGATTCTTATCATGAAATTCTGCAAACATCTACCCTTCTTCCACCTCTCCCTTTAATGCTAGATCACAGCTCATCCTTAATCTCCATATGTTCCTTTCTCACTACCTTCTTGTACAACTCATGGTCTTTATTGAATTAATAGCTATATCTTCACATTCTGCTCTCCAATCTATATCTGTTTCAACCTTTCCATCCAAATAGGGAACACGGATATCTCTCCTCACCATTACAATCATCAGCTTGTTCTTTCATCTGTATATAGGGCGGTATATGGTTAAAGCACTGTCTTGCTGCTTGGTGCACAGTGGTTTATATATCACTTGGGAATTCATTGTTAACTTCCATTAAATTTCTATATTGAAGTTATGGATACAGTTTTGCATCTGGATCCTCTTTTTTAAGGCCTCTGTAGCTATGTGGTGAAATTTTGCCCTAATATCATAATATATGCATGTATGAAGATATATAAATCCCCAAAAATATATACACATATGAAAAGCAGACTCTGATTGATCTCTGTTCAGAGGAGAGATTATTCCTTAGAGTGTTTAAGAATGAACATGGTAGTTACTGTATTTTGATACTCATCAGGACAATCTCATCTAAAACAACTCGGGAGCATACACACATACATACAGACATATGTATGTGTGTTTATGTCTTTATTCTCATGAAGTGTTTTAGATACGAGTAACTGGATGAATTAGAAAAAAAAAACTAACTGCCATGTTCATTCTTGACCACTCTAAGGGACATTTTCTCCTCTAAACAGAGATAACTCAAAGATATGGCATTTCATATGTATATGCGTTGGTTTTGATACTCCTCCTAGACTTTGTGCTATTCTGCTATATTTTTAACTAATTCTTATAATCCCTTTTGTATCTCTTATCTTTCTTTTGCTAAGATTTCCAAATTATGAACACTTTTCATACATTTGCCGTATTTCCCCAGTTTCTCTGCAGTGACTAAAGTATTTTAACCTATGATTTTTATCATTCCCTTTTCCCACTTTTGTACTTCTCAATGCTCCTATCTTCACATACTATACATGTCTCAGAGGCAATTAGTCATAACAGTTACTTATTGAAGGCATTAACACTCACATTTAAACTCAACTATCTAAGTGTGGATACTTGAACTGATTAGCAGAGCTGTACTAGTCAGGGCCACACATATTAGGTTGGTTTCTTGTGAGCGATCAGGTTAAAGTCTCCCGCCATCACCAATTCGCAGTGGCCAGCGTGGTGATGAAAATGGCCAAACCCCAGACATGCCTAAAGACATATCTAAAGCCATTGCCTTGCATTGGACTAGATATGGCTGTATTAGTTGTTGTTGTTGCTGTTGTGTGGATTGAAGGCCTTGCTCAACATTCTATTCATGACAGTCCTTTTCTTTTCATATATTTTACAGAAAGATTATTCAAGTTGAGGTAAGGATGAACTTTTTTTCAATTATTTATAGCATTAGCAGCCTAACTTCAAATTTTAAAGAAATGAGATTGTGCCTTAGGCAAAACAAAACACTTGAATTCCAGAAAATAGCTGAGAATTAACATATTTGTAGGTCCAAGTCAAAAGACAATATACAGTATATAGATTATTTAATAAAGGAATAAATTTATATCTAGATTAAATATATATGCCTTAAACTTCCTGTGTACAATTTAAAATATTCAGAGTTGTTATGTTTATTCTGTGATGTGTGAAGAATATAGGCTAAACATTCTTCCTGCTTAGTGTTGCATTTATTATGTAAGTGCACCTAATACCGGAGGTTGACGTCCTTCAATTGGATTTATTTTGGAAATTCTATAATCTGTAATAAATCTCAAGTCTCAAATTGGATGTCATAATCTGAGCTAATCTAAAAGAACATTTACTGTCACTCTTTTTAATATTTTCGAAAATATACTGAGACATGAATAAGATATAGATCTTCCCATTCCTCTCTCGTGCTAAGCTGCGTTGTCTTTATTATTTATCCTTATACGAACATAAATATAAAGAGGATCACTTTTGAAACTATTAGACTTACAAATTTAATGTGAAATTCCATTTCCTTGATAAATATTAGAAAACGAGATTTGTGATGATATTAATTTTTATTGTTTTACCATGAAACCAGTGAAATATCACTCGACTTACTACGGAGGTGGGTTTTCAATTCTATAATTTTAATTAATTTATTTTCTCTATTGATAGACGTCGAAAGATAAAACTTTATTTGAATATTTATCTTTTCGAAACATCTTTTCATGTACAGAAATCTTGTATGTGGATTTTCTTGCATTTCTGAAAGAATTTCAGTAGTTCTATATATGGGTTTACTTATATGAAATAAAAAACCCGAATGTTTTCATTCAAAGTAGAAATATTGAGTGGATTTAACTGACCCGTTATATTTCTGAAAATGATCACGTGCTATAAAATTACTTACGTCATAATCTAAATATTTTGCAGTAATTCTTGTTTAAACTATAATAGTATTAAACAAAGATATGCATATGCACTTATATATATATATATATATATATATATATATATATATATATATATATATATATATGTGTGTGTGTGTGTGTGTGTGTGTGTGTGTGTGTGTGGTTGTGTGTGTAATCAGCCGTTGCTAGACCACTGCAGGACAAAAGCCTGAGATATGTCCATCCACAGGGGTCTGTTTTTGGTCTTTTTATGCCAGTTTATACTCGCAAATTTTCTTTAGTTCTTCAATTCATCGTCTCCTCTTCCATCCCCTGCTTCGTTTGAAATTTCTAGGGACCATTCGGTAATTCTTCTTGTCCATCTATTATCTGTCATACAGATTATATGTCCTGCGCATGTCCATTTCCTTTTATTACATGTTAGAATATCTCGTATCCATGTTGTTATTTTTTTGTCGCTTAGTATTATCCCTATCATTATTCTCTCCATAGTTCTCTGAGTTGTAACTAGCTTATGTTCTAAGGCTTTAGTAAGGCTCCAAGTTTCCTGTGCAAAAGTTAAAACTGGTAGAAGCATCTGTTTGAATACTTTTCTTTTTAGAGAAAGTGGCATTTTAATTTTCATAATCTTATTTCGTTTACCAAAAGCTCTCCATCCATTGCTTATTCTGTGTCCTAAGTACGTATTTTAATTAACAATCTCTAGATGTTCGTCCATAACTCTTATTTTTTATCTTAGTTTTACTCATATTCATTTTAAGTCTTACATTACGAGTTGATCATATTTTCATTTTCCTTTAAAGTAAATATTTGTAAGACCTCTCTTCAGCAATTTGATGCTGCTTCGTTTAGTTTGTGTTTCATAAATTTTGGTCTCGCTGTGTTTACGAGTAACTTGGTTTTTTTTAGTTTGTTTATTTTTTCCTATACGCTCTATTCCATCTCTCTTAGATCTTACCCTAATTTGCAGTCTTTAATTTTTTAAGCTTTCCTAGATCTTGTTTAGTAACTTTTCCACTTATCTCTCGTGCTGATTTCTTTACAGATTTTGTTCAATTATTGTTTATTTCTTCTTTACTTACCTCCATTTCACCATGTAGCTGGGAGTACCTATTTTGTATTGGTAAACTAAACTCAGAAGATTTTTATCTTATTACAGGAGTGTTTATTTTCATTCTTAGAATTAGATTTTCTCTTTCCTTCCTTAGATCTAGACAAATTTAGCTTCTCACCAATCTATGGTCGCTTGACTTCAACTTGTTTAACACTGTTACATCTTTAACTAAATTAACTTTTTCACTGAGAATAAAATCTATTTCGTTTTTCGTTTCTCCAATTGGCCTTCTCCATGTTCATTCTCTATGTTTCTTTTTATAATTAAAAAAAGGTGTTCATGATTCTAAGATTGTTCCTTTCAGGAAATTTTACAAGCATGTCTCCTCTGTGTATATATGTACATACATACACATATATGTATATATATATGTATATATATATGTATACATATATATATATATATATATATATATATATATATATATATATATGTGTGTGTGTGTGTGTGTGTGTGTATGTTTTCTGTATATGCGTATATATGTAAATATGTATATATACAATATATATATTTTACAGATATGTGTGGTATACAATAAGTAAATATAAATATATGCATGTATATAAGTTATCCCTGAGAGAGTTTGATTTCACTATTAATGGTTTATTGCGTGATTTCATTATTAATGAGTTAATGGGGGATTTCATTATTGATGGGTTATTTATTGTCGGATATTTGAAAGTATAACATTGGCGCGAGTAATAAAGAAAACTTGAAGTCGACGGTAACACCAAGTAGGTTACCGTTAAGATTTTTAGAATGATCAGCTGCACTTATGGTTTATGTTATAGAAACGATGAAAGAGGAGCACTGTTCAAGTTGCATATTGGGCAAGAGGATATCTGATACTAGAGTACCATCATCTGCAATCTGTTATTTTACTTTACGAATTATCAATCTTGTGCCATGAAGGTTAGAGAAACAAAGGTTCATAAATAATTTTCGTTGAACATATAGATTTGGGCTCATCCAAATCTTGAAAACAGTATCTCTGTGCAGATAGTCCTTTTGATAATTTTACGATAAAACTAAATATCCTTCCACGAAAATATCATGAAGTTTGTATATGGCTGAGTTACTGTGGTGCTCAACCACACCAGTGGCCTCCTCAGTAAACAGATTAAATTCACGGTCCCGTGCTGGGATCGATCTGCTACCATGCGAATGCTAGGCGAAAACGTTACCACTACTAGCCAAGAGTAATAATTTTCATATCCGTTTGGGAGGTTATACATTTCCAAAGTAGTGTCGGTTGTAAGTAGGCTATACACTAAACAGTTAGTAGGAAATATAAAATACGGTTCCTTGCAATTTGCTAAATACAGTTTTGAGTATTTTGTGCACTTTATCGTTGTTTGTTAGATGGCTAAGTATTAAAAGATAATTTGATATGATAATAAATCCTTGATTGGTTTTATTCATTAAAGTTTAAAGTGCCGTTTACTCTATTTCTTCTGACTTGAGGTAACCGGTGCTTTTGCCACTGTCAACCAGGTTTCAACTTCAGAAGGCTCAAGTGCGAATCCTTGGTAGAGTAGATGCGTCCACACATACACAAAATTTTCTTTAGTTTTCAATTAATTCTTAAGATATACAGAAATTGATATTAATAGGTTATTTTCAACGATATGTATATACAGTATATACATATATATATACATATATATATTTATATATATACATATATGCTGTATATATTGTATGTATGTATATATGTACATGTATATATATATATATATATATATATATATATATATATATATATATATATATATATATATATATATTGTGTGTGTGTGTGTATGCGTGTGTGTGTGAATTAATTCTCAAGGTAAATTGAAACTGAAACTGGTGTCAATAGGTCATATAGACGAGATGTATATATATATATATATATATATATATATATATATATATATATATATATATATACATACATACATACACATGTGTTTGTGTTGTGCCGTTTTATGTGCGTGCATGTTAGGTATTTGTGTTTTTGATTACTTAACTTCGGTCATTCCACTGCTTTTTGAAGAATAAGAAAAAAACATCCGAGTAAATTATAAACTAGGCCTAGTTTTACAAACGATTTTATCGACAGAGAAGTTTATCAGTATTGCTTTTGAAATTTTCAACCATTATGCTAAAGAGTATCTAATTATTAGGACACATTTATTACGTACACTAGGAGTAAAAAAAACAAACAGAAAAGGCTAATTAGCTGAATATGGGAAAGAGGCTGAAAAACTATATTTATTTTGGAAATAGAATGTGTAAAAAAATAAAATGGAAATAAGTGGCAACAGTTAGAATAAATCAAAAGCAATATCTCCTCCATATGATAAAGAGCAATTGATTGGCTATATATATATATATATATATATATATATATATATATATATCTATATATATATATATAGTATGTATGTATGTATATATATATATATATATATATAGTATGTATGTATGTATATATACATATATATATGTATATATATATATGTAAATATATATATGTATGTATATATATATATATATATATATATATATATATATATATATATATATATATATATATATATATATATATATTCACGCCCAGCTTCATAGCCAGACTTATTATCACTAGGTTTCTCCCCTTCCTTCGGGAACGGGGGAGAGGGAGTAGTCGTACCCTGGCGAGGGGTGGGGGGTGTTGAATCTGTGTATACATGTGTGTGTATGCCTTTCTTAATATTTAGCCGTCATTGTTGATGGCGCCCGTACTTTTAAAAGAAAAACTAGTTTTCAATATAATTATATGCTCTCTCTCTCTCTCTCTCTCTCTCTCTCTCTCTCTCTCTCTCTCTCTCTCTCTCTCTCTCTCTCTCTCTCTCTCAGATCCTTTTAGTAAACCAACAGCAGGCCAGTCAATCATTCGACTAAATATTGAGGAAACCCTTCTTATCTTACGTTCACGTCAATAACAATTATGAATAATTATTATCAATGTCTTCCTAGATTGAAACATGTCCTTCACATTCTCGTCTTAACAGAAGAAATGTTTTCTTTATTGAATTGTATTGTTATGTACAGGAATCTTTTTTTTTTCCCTTATAGTGTACCAGTATAGAACGTAAAGCCTAAATACAAGATGCATGTAAATTATATCTTTATTGATTTTAATATAATTTAAATAAGAAAAATAGAAGAAATCTCGGTTAGAAAATAAGTGATATATAAATGTAAAAATCTTTATGACAACGATTATATTAGGATAGATGTTAAGAAGAGATCTATTGCATGAGATTTATCTATATAATGAAAAGCGTTCGTAATCTATTAATAACGACTGTATATATATATATATATATATATATATATATATATATATATATATATATATATATATATACGTATGTATTACTAGTGTAAAATAAAATGATATCTTATATAGATGAAGAAATTCACGTTACGAAAAATTTAGACCCGGGTTAAGGTATGTCATTTGACTAACAACTATTGTTTTAAAAACAAAACTAGCCTATATTCGTATATACGTTGTCAAAAGTGATTGCATATGTAATTATAGTATAACTCATCTTTACCAAAATGTAAAGAAATCATAAATTTGGTGTATTCTCGTAAATCAGTAGGCATATTTTTCATAATTTTATTCAATGTTTTGTGGTTCCTGTAAGAGGAAATGTGTGACAACATTATTATGAAATTTAAATTTTTGACGTCAAGCATGCTTTTGAGTAAGGGTGTATTTTTCAT
>NC_090726.1:58736574-58739074 GCF_036898095.1 Palaemon carinicauda | reverse complement strand
CACACATACACATACATGCGCACGCATACACACATTCTCCCATACAGGATGATACACACAACACGCCTGAATGGCCGTATACGACCGAGCATCGACAGTTGTGATTGAGTTACTCATTAAACTTGCCACCTAATAACCCATTCTCGCCGAGCTAAGTACAGAGTGTATACAGTATATGCAGCTCAGCTGCCTTTAAGCTTAAACAGCATTTGAAGCTGCAAATCTCATGACTGGAATGCGATTAGCTCTTGTTTTAATTGAGTGTCTTGATTTGAATGCACTACGGTCCTGGTCTATTTGGTTGTGAAATATTTTAACAAAACTTAAAATAATAGAATTTGTAGCATCTGATGTTATGATAAAGAACGCATAGTGCGCTTAATTATTTACTTGTAGTATTTTTTCGATTTCTGATTACATCTCGGGGTGGTAATCGATCATTTTAGCGACTGGCATAATATCTTAATGTGTGGACCACTACCAATTGTCAGTCTCTCAAATATTAGCTGATTTGTTTAGTTTCACATACCATCTCTTATTATCCATTGTAACATGAATAACGTACAAAGCTGATAAAAGTGGGTATGCAAAGGTAGTAATGTAATAAAAAAAACTTAATTATCTGAATTAAGTAAAGGAAAATAGCAAGGAAGATAATATCAACTTACAAACCGCTGAATATCTTGTTGTATGGAGCACCGAATGGCACAGCCATCCCCACGCCCTGGTCATAAAAACTCCATCGAGCAAAGTGAAAATTTCGTCTTCCACTTCTTAATGCTAGGATTTCTGTCAATGTTTTGGGTCCTATGTAAACATACTTCCTTGCTAAAACCTATAAGAGAATGAGGTTATGATATTATAAGCTTTTCCTAATGAAGAATTGTTTCATCTGGTTCAGCTTTTAAAGGAACAAGCTCTTCAAAATAGAAAGAGAAATTTGAACTCATTGATTAATTCAACCAAACATATATTATTAACCTTTAACACAAATACATGCAAAACCAGAAGCCAAAATGTCTTGCAATTCTTCTTTCTTTACTTCCTTACAGTAATAAAAAGTCAGAGTCTAATTGATAATGTCTAATGTGACAAGAAAACATTTGATGAAGTAATTCAGTTGAGTGACCACAAATGATGTCATGCACAGGCTAGTTTTGGATATCTTCAGCAAATCCTTTTTATTTTTTATTTTGTCGATTTTCAGTTCAAATATAAGGTATTTGTATCCAAGTAAATGTATTCATAACAGCACCATGATCAGTGCTCTACCACATAAAAGGAAAGGATTTTGCTATGCCCAAAATGTAATTAGTGTGTGATTGACCAAAGAACCCAGGAATTCAATTACAGTACTAAAGTATTTTCTTTTCTTTTTTTTTTTCTTAAGAAAACTACATATAAATGTTAACAAAAGTATCTGCTCGCTACTGACTGTGTACCAAGTACTGACACTTCTATTGCAGAATAATTACACTCTTATTGTCAAAGCAAATCTTTCTGTCTAAATGAAGAGATTGATTAAATTCTTCATAAATCATCAGTTGATTTATTTCCAGTTACTAACTTTCATGAGAAAAAAAAAATATGTGCATAATCCAGACAGTCAATTGTCTCATAACACAGAATACAACACTTCAGATCCTCGGGATTAAGAACCTTAGTAACAGGTTTCAGTACCTGTAGGCTTGCAAGCAAAAGTTAAGGTTGAATCTTGTTACCTTATTGTTACCTCTATAACAGAATAATAGTTCTTTTACATTTTGATACATATTTCAATACTTTTCCTGTGTCATTGCTAATAACAAAAATATCATTTCCTTTAGCTCAGTTGTAAGTTATTTTTCTGTTTTAAAAAAAAATCGTCATCTAATCTTTTGAAAATTTTTCAAATTATATATGAAAGAAAATAGTAAATAGAGTATATCTCTATTATGGCACATATAATTTATCAATTTATAATAGGAAAGTACAGCAGTATTTGGTAACATCGGTCTTGGTTTTACATGTATCAGATTACTGTTTAAATAATTCCCTCTCCTTATCTCTTATCCATCAGTCATCTTTGTTGTTAATAATTTTGATCTTGTCACATTCTATATGACTTCTCTGGCCCATATATCATTGATGTTAGGAATTAAAAAATCATTTTTGTGGTGCTATCAAATCCAAGAGAAAAAAAGTATTTGGTTGATCTCAATGTGATGTTTTAAACTTACCCGTTCAATTCCCATTCCAGGGCTGGTTACGTAACTCTTGGACATATCTTTCTTATTAAATAAGTCCCACGTTTGTTTATAGATTCCATCTTTGGCCTCCTGCAAATTTTGAAGCTTTTATTGCATCATTTATAAAACATATACCAAGAGGGAATCCCAAAAATTTATAAGTGCTAAAATTTCAAACCGATTCTAACTACACCCTGTATATCATTCACATTTAAAATACTTTTTTAAACATATATCACGAGAGAGGTAAGAACATTTATGACTTAGAATTT
>NC_090726.1:58729074-58731574 GCF_036898095.1 Palaemon carinicauda | reverse complement strand
TTGCAAAAAAAATCTGTTAACAACCTTATCAATGAAACTACAATGCTTTTGTAAACAGTGAAGATGAAAAACTCAACACATACGTAAAGTTGAGAGCTGAGCCAAGCGTTCGAACAATCGAGACTTCAATCCCTTGCTCCGGTGTCTCTGTTCCATCCGAGTTGATTTTCTTAAACCCAAAGAAAGGCCAGATATCATTGGCGCCCACAATCAACTCTCTACCCAGCATGTCTGTGTAAAGACTCTCGTCTACTGAGGTGAGAAGACTGTGCACCTCATTTCCTTGGACAGAGTTCTTACCATCCCAAGTTCCTTGGTCGAAAAATCTGCGAGTGGAGTTAGTTATAAGTTTTTTTCTAGTTTAAATATTTAAAGGTCACTCATGAATGGCTGAGGCAAGGGACAGTGACAATGACATAGCTAGCAATAAAGTGGCCTAGATCTTGACCATATGTTTTCATATGATCAACGCCCAAGCCCCTCTCCACCCAAGCTAGGACCAGGGAGGGCCAGGCAATGGCTGCTGACGACTCAGCAGGTAGACCTATAGGCTCCCCCAAACCGCCATCCTTAGCTCACAAAGATGGTGAGGTTGCAGACTACAAGAAACTATCGAGATTGAGCAGGACTTGATCCACAGTCCGGCAAATCGCAGGCAGGGACGTATCCAATTGGCCAACACATACTTTTCATATTGGTATTGTATATGCAGAATTTTACCCATACTATGCTAAAATGTAAAGTTATGATATACTAAAGTGTAATAATATATGTGCAAGATAACAGTGCAATTTATGTTCATGGTAAAGTTAAAACTCATGCAATATATACTGATATGTTAGGAAGAAATCACAGTTTAATAAAAGGAAGTTTTAATTAAAGAATAAATCTTAGCCGTGGAGTGTAAAAGCTCAACCAATTTATTTCTAAGGAAATCGATTTGCTACATCGTTTGTAACGGACTTTAGTGATAAATGTTATTTAGAAAAAGATATAATCCTTATCAAGTGTCCAAAAAAAATATTGCTTAATCACACTTCTCTTTTGGCATGTCAATGGGGCATCGGAATTCAGCCTTGTGAACAAAATCTAAACTTTCATTTTGTGTTTTAGTGTTTAAGAAAATGTGAAACATGTCAAGATTTACTGGGGTTTTATGCGTATGAACATCGTGTGTTATAATGAAATTTGCTTTTATTTAGTATAGGCTAATACATACATATATATGCATATGTATGTGTATTGTGTATTTACATATAAATGAATATATATATATATATATATATATATATATATATATATATAAATTCAAATAACCCATATATATTGATACATTAATATCTGGATATATATATATATATATATATATATATATATATATATAGATATATATATATATGTATATGTATATGTATTTATATTTATATATATATATGTATGTGTGTATTGTATGTATGTCTGTTAATCTAGCTAGCCTATATATATATATATATATATATATATATATATATATATATATATATATATATATATATATATATATATATATATATATATATATGAACCAGGTATTATTCAGGCTTACCGTGTGACCCCTTTGATATCGATATGGGCAGTAAAAAGCCTGAAGGAGCCTTTTGTATCCTTAGTTACCAGAGTAATCCTTGTTCCCTCGTGTATAAGTTCCTCAATCCCCAAAATGTTCTCCATCTCTTCTACTTCGTCCCTGAGAAACAAAATCCAACTGGCTTTATGGCTTTGGAGTCTCTTCTGACGAATCTGCGAATAAAGTGATTGGTATGAATGTGTTCTATAATTTAAATTTTGTATATAAGTTTTTTTTTTTTTTAATGTCATGACAAGTTACAATTTATTCTCTTTGATCTACAGGTTATCTTGGAATAGTTCATTAGAATATATGATGGTAAAAGTCCAGTTAGTGCTTTGAAAGCCAATGTATTTGGTAAAATAGCCTGAAGAGATGGGGTAACTATATATATATATATATATATATATATATATATATATACAGTATATATATATATATATATATATATATATATATATATATATGTATATATACAGTATATATATATATATATATATATATATATATATATATATATGTGTGTGTGTGTGTGTGTGTGTGTCATTACTCTGTAAATTTCCTATTATACTTTGGGGCCATGATATGAGTAAGATACAGTTGCACACAGGAATTCCTTGTACACATCGTCTTAAGGAAGTGCATCCTGTCACACCCTGACTGCACGGCGAGTTTCTGCATTTTCCCCACCTCTGCCATCTTTCCCTACAACAGCTGTTTGGCTACTCGCCGCGAAGTATGGGTGTGACTGGATGCATTTCCTCAGAGCGAGGTATGCCAGGAAATCCTGCGCCCAACTGTACCAATTGAAACATCGTCACGATATTCGCAGAGGAACAAAAGACCAGAAGGACCGTTGTGCCAAATGCCGATCTAAGAATCTTATCCAATGTC
>NC_090726.1:58719074-58724074 GCF_036898095.1 Palaemon carinicauda | reverse complement strand
TATATATGTATATATGTATATATATATGTATATATATATATATACATAAATATATATATATATATATATATATATATATATATATGTATATATATACATAAATATATATATATATATATATATATATATGAATATATATATATATATATATATATATATATATATATATACTGTATATAATGTCTGTTCATATGTTTAAAAATGAGGAATTACAACACTTATTTCATACACGAGTTCATTTCTCTTTGATTTTTATATTTTCATCAATTGGAAAATTTCTTCTCATGAGCACATAAAGGCATCCTAATTAGTTATATACTGCACGTTTAAGACTAGAAATAAAGTTCATGTTGATTTGAATCGGGCACATCTGTTAAAAACAATCACTACATTTGCAATTAGCTTTTCATTAGTATCGTTTATAATTTTTTTTCACAATATTAATTTGTAAGATATTAAATATAAAATTATAAAAACGTCAAAATAAAATAAAGGAATCTAACATATATGCCTGACATTCGTTCCGAAAATAAACACATTATATAATATTTACAATATATCTCTAATTTTCATCCAGAAAACATGGAACAAAATCTAGAAATCTGACATGGATGATATTCTACCACAGTAGACAGTAATATTGTAGGCTTATTTATAAGTAAAATTGTTGATTTAAAAAAAAAAAATCAATATTCTACATTAGTAGACAGTAAGATTGTAGGCCTATTTGCAAGTAAAATTATTGATCTAAAAAGTCGATATTTTACCACCAGACAGTAAGATTGTAGGATTATTTACAAGTAAAATTGTTGATTTAAAAAAGTAGATATTCTACCACAGTAGACAGAAAGATTGTAGTCTTATTTACAAGTAAAATTGTTGCTCTAAAACCGTCGATATTCTAGCACAATAAACAGTAAGATTGTAGGCTTATTTAGAAGTAAAGTTACAGATCTAAAAAAGTCGATAGTCTACCACAGTAGACAGTAACATTGTAGGCTTATCTGCAAGTAAAGTTACTGATATAAAAAAGACTATTAAACCACAGTAGAAAGTAACATTGTAGGCTTATTTGCAAGTAAAGTTACTGATTTAAAAAGACTATACAACCACAGTAGACAGTAACATTGTAGGCTTATTTGCAATTTAAATTACTGATCTAAAAAAAGACTATTCAACCACAGTAGACAGTAACATTGTAAGCTTCCCTGCAAGTAAAATTGCTGATCTAAAAAACAACTATTCAACCACAGTAGACAGTAATATTGTAGGCTTATCTGCAATTTAAATTACTGATCTAAAAAAAGACTATTCAACCACAGTAGACAGTAACATTGTAGGCTTCCCTGCAAGTAAAATTACTGATCTAAAAAAAGACTATTCAACCACAGTAGACAGTAACATTGTAGGCTTCCCTGCAAGTAAAAGTGCTGATCTAAAAAAAGACTCTTCAACCACAGTAGACAGTAACATTGTAGGCTTATCTGCAAGTAAAGTTACTGATCTAAAAAATACTATTAAACCACAGTAGAAAGTAACATTGTAGGCTTCCCTGCAAGTAAAATTGCTGATCTAAAAAGACTATAAAACCACAGTAGACAGTAATATTGTAGGCTTATTTGCAATTTAAATTACTGATCTAAAAAAAGACTATTCAACCACAGTAGACAGTAACATTGTAGGCTTCCCTGCAAGTAAAATTGCTGATCTAAAAAAAGACTATTCAACCACAGTAGACAGTAACATTGTAGGCTTATTTGCAAGTAAAGTTACTGATCTAAAAAACGACTATTCAACCACAGTAGACAGTAACATTGTAGGCTTATTTGCAATTTAAATTACTGATCTAAAAAAAGACTATTCAACCACAGTAGACAGTAACATTGTAGGCTTCCCTGCAAGTAAAATTGCTGATCTAAAAAACAACTATTCAACCACAGTAGACAGTAATATTGTAGGCTTATTTGCAATTTAAAATACTGATCTAAAAAAAGACTATTCAACCACAGTAGACAGTAACATTGTAGGCTTCCCTGCAAGTAAAATTGCTGATCTAAAAAACGACTATTCAACCACAGTAGACAGTAACATTGTAGGCTTATTTGCAATTTAAATTACTGATCTAAAAAAAGACTATTCAGCCACAGTAGACAGTAACATTGTAGGCTTCCCTGCAAGTAAAATTGCTGATCTAAAAAAAGACTATTCAACCTCAGTAGACAGTAACATTGTAGGCTTATTTGCAATTTAAATTACTGATCTAAAAAAAGACTATTCAACCACAGTAGACAGTAATATTGTAGCCTTACCTGCAAGTAAAGTTACTGATCTAAAAAAGACTATTAAACCACAGTAGAAAGTGATATTCTAGGCTTATCTGCAATTTAAATTACTGATCTAAAAAAAGACTATTCAACCTCAGTAGACAGTAACATTGTAGGCTTATTTGCAATTTAAATTACTGATCTAAAAAACGACTATTCAACCACAGTAGACAGTAACATTGTAGGCTTATTTGCAATTTAAATTACTGATCTAAAAAAACACTATTCAACCACAGTAGACAGTAACATTGTAGGCTTCCCTGCAAGTAAAATTGCTGATCTAAAAAAAGACTATTCAACCACAGTAGACAGTAATATTGTAGGCTTATCTGCAAGTAAAGTTACTGATCTAAAAAACGACTATTCAACAACAGTAGACTGTAACATTGTAGGCTTATTTGCAATTTAAATTACTGATCTAAAAAAAGACTATTCAACCACAGTAGACAGTAATATTGTAGCTTTACCTGCAAGTAAAGTTACTGATCTAAAAAAGACTATTAAACCACAGTAGAAAGTAATATTCTAGGCTTATTTGCAATTTAAATTACTGATCTAAAAAAAGACTATTCAACCTCAGTAGACAGTAACATTGTAGGCTTATTTGCAATTTAAATTACTGATCTAAAAAAAGACTATTCAACCACAGTAGACAGTAACATTGTAGGCTTCCCTGCAAGTAAAATTGCTGATCTAAAAAAAGACTATTCAACCACAGTAGACAGTAATATTGTAGGCTTATCTGCAATTTAAATTACTGATCTAAAAAAAGACTATTCAACCACAGTAGACAGTAACATTGTAGGCTTATCTGCAATTTAAATCACTGATCTAAAAAAAGACTTTTCAACCACAGTAGACAGTAACATTGTAGGCTTATCTGCAATTTAAATTACTGATCTAAAAAAAGACTATTCAACCACAGTAGACAGTAACATTGTAGGCTTATTTGCAATTTAAATTACTGATCTAAAAAAAGACTATTCAACCACAGTAGACAGTAATATTGTAGGCTTATCTGCAATTTAAATTACTGATCTAAAAAAAGACTATTCAACCACAGTAGACAGTAATATTGTAGGCTTATCTGCAATTTAAATTACTGATCTAAAAAAAGACTATTCAACCACAGTAGACAGTAATATTGTAGCCTTACCTGCAAGTAAAGTTACTGATCTAAAAAAGACTAGTAAACCACAGTAGAAAGTAATATTCTAGGCTTACCTGCAATTTAAATTACTGATCTAAAAAAAGACTATTCAACCTCAGTAGACAGTAACATTGTAGGCTTATTTGCAATTTAAATTACTGATCTAAAAAAAGACTATTCAACCACAGTAGACAGTAACATTGTAAGCTTCCCTGCAAGTAAAATTGCTGATCTAAAAAAGGACTATTCAACCACAGTAGACAGTAATATTGTAGGCTTATCTGCAAGTAAAGTTACTGATCTAAAAAACGACTATTCAACCACAATAGACTGTAACATTGTAGGCTTATCTGCAATTTAAATTACTGATCTAAAAAAAGACTATTCAACCAGAGTAGACAGTAACATTGTAGGCTTATTTGCAATTTAAATTACCGATCTAAAAAAAGACTATTCAACCACAGTAGACTGTAACATTGTAGGCTTATTTGCAATTTAAATTACTGATCTAAAAAAAGACTATTCAACCACAGTAGACAGTAACATTGTAGGCTTATTTGCAATTTAAATTACTGATCTAAAAAAAGACTATTCAACCACAGTAGACAGTAACATTGTAGGCTTATTTGCATTTTAAATTACTGATCTAAAAAAAGACTATTCAACCACAGTAGACAGTAACATTGTAGGCTTCCCTGCAAGTAAAATTGCTGATCTAAAAAAAAGACTGTTCAACCACAGTAGACAGTAATATTGTAGGCTTATCTGCAAGTAAAGTTACTGATCTAAAAAAAGACTATTCAACCACAGTAGACAGTAACATTGTAGGCTTATCTGCAATTTAAATTACTGATCTAAAAAAAGACTATTCAACAACACTAGACAGTAATATTGTAGGCTTATCTGCAATTTAAATTACTGATCTAAAAAAAGACTATTCAACCACAGTAGACAGTAATATTGTAGTCTTATCTGCAAGTAAAGTTACTGATCTAAAAAAGACTATTAAACCACAGTAGAAAGTAACATTGTAGGCTTATTTGCAATTTAAATTACTGATCTAAAAAAACACTATTCAACCACAGTAGACAGTAACATTGTAGGTTTATTTGCAATTTAAATTACTGATCTAAAAAAAGACTATTCAACCACAGTAGACAGTAATATTGTAGGCTTATCTGCAAGTAAAGTTACTGATCTAAAAAACGACTATTCAACCACAGTAGACTGTAACATTGTAGGCTTATTTGCAATTTAAATTACTGATCTAAAAAAAGACTATTCAACCACAGTAGACAGTAACATTGTAGGCTTATTTGCAATTTAAATTACTGATCTAAAAAAAGACTATTCAACCACAGTAGACAGTAACATTGTAGGCTTATTTGCAATTTAAATTACTGATCTAAAAAAAGACTATTCAACCACAGTAGACAGTAACATTGTAGGCTTATTTGCAATTTAAATTACTGATCTAAAAAAAGACTATTCAACCACAGTAGAGTAACATTGTAGGCTTATTTGCA
>NC_090726.1:58641574-58714074 GCF_036898095.1 Palaemon carinicauda | reverse complement strand
TAGGAGACATTGTTCCGGAAAAGTTAACAATCGACTTTGGTTTTGTGTTTGCTACTTTGACCCAAAATATATGTTTCGATTTTGGTTTTGTGTTTGCTACTTTGACCCAAAATATATGTGTCGATTTTGGTTTTGTGTTTGCTACTTTGACCCAAAATTCATGTGTCGACTTTGATTTTGGGTTTGCTACTTTGACCCCAAATTTAAGTGGGTTTGCTACTTTGACCCAAAATTCACGTGTCGACTTTTGTTTTGGGCTTACTACTTTGACCAGAAATTCATGTGTTGACTTTGGTTTTGGGGTTGCTGCTTTGACCCAAAATTCATGAGTCGACTTTGGTTTTGGGTTTGCTATTTTGACCGAAAATTCATGTGTTGACTTTGGTTTTGGAGTTGCTTTTTTGCTCAAAATCGTTGTGTCGACTTTGGTTCTGGGTTTGCTACATTGACCCAAAATTCATGTGTTGACATTGTTTTAGGGTTTGCTACTTTGACACAAAATTCGTGTGTCGACTTTGGTTTTGGGTTTGCTACTTTAAACCCAAATTCAAGTGTCAGTTTTGGTTTTGGGTTTTCTACTTTGACCCAAAATTTAAGTGTCAACTTTGGATTTTAGTTTGCTACTTTCAACAAAAGTCGTATGTTGACTTTGGTTTTGGGTTTGCTACTTTGACCCAAAATTCATGTGTTGACTTTGATTTTGTGTTTGCTACTTTGACCCAAAATAAAATGTTGGCTTTGTTTTTTAGTTTGCTACTTTAACCCAAAATTCATGTGTTGACTTTGGTTTTGGGGGTTTCTACTTTGACCCAAAATTCATGTGTTGACTTTGATTTTGTGTTTGCTACTTTGACCCAAAATAAAGTGTTGGCTTTGTTTTTGAGTTTGCTACTTTAACCCAAAATTCATGTGTTGACTTTGGTTTTGGGGTTGCTACTTTGACCCAAAATTCATGTGTCGACTTTGGTTTTGGGTTGGCTACTTTGACCCAAAATTCATGTGTCGACTTTTGTTTTGGGTTGGCTACTTTGACACAAAATTCATGTGTCGACTTTTGTTTCGGGTTTGCTACTTTGACCCAAAATTCATGTGTCGACTTTGGTTCTGGGTTTGCTACTTTGACCCCAAATTTAAGTGGGTTTGCTACTTTGACCCCAAATTTAAGTGGGTTTGCTACTTTGACCCAAAATTCATGTGTTAACTTTGGTTTTGGGTTTGCTTCTTTGACCCAAAATTCATGTGTTGACTTTGGTTTATGTTTTCTACCTTGACCCAAAATTCATATGTCGACTTTGGTTTTGGGTTTGCTACATTGACCCAAAATTCATGTGTCGACTTTGGTTTTGGGGTTGCTACTTTGACCCAAAATTCATGTGTCGACTTTGGTTTTGGGTTGGCTACTTTGACCCAAAATTCATGTGTCGACTTTTGTTTCGGGTTTGCTACTTTGACCCAAAATTCATGTGTCGACTTTGGTTCTGGGTTTGCTACTTTGACCCCAAATTTAAGTGGGTTTGCTACTTTGACCCAAAATTCATGTGTTAACTTTGGTTTTGGGTTTGCTTCTTTGACCCAAAATTCATGTGTTGACTTTGGTTTATGATTCCTACCTTGACCCAAAATTCATGTGTCGACTTTGGTTTTGGGTTTGCTACATTGACCCAAAATTCATGTGTCGACTTTGGTTTTGGGGTTGCTACTTTGACCCAAAATTCATGTGTCGACTTTGGTTTTGGGTTGGCTATTTTGACCCAAAATTCATGTGTCGACTTTTGTTTTGGACTTGCTACTTTGACCCAAAATTCATGTGTCGACTTTGGTTCTGGGTTTGCTACTTTGACCCCAAATTTAAGTGGGTTTGCTACTTTGACCCAAAATTCATGTGTTGACCTTTGTTTTGGACTTGCTACTTTGACCCAAAATTCATGTGTGGACTTTGGTTTTGGGTTTGCCACTTTGACCAGAAATTCATGTGTTGACTTTGGTTTTGTGGTTCCTACTTGACCCTTAAATCATGTGTTGATTTTGGTTTTGGAGTTGCTGCTTTGACCCAAAATTCAAGTGTAGACTTGGGTTTTGTGTTTTCTACTTAACTCAAAGTGCATGTGTTGACTTTGGTTTTGGGTGTGCTACTTTATCCCAAAATTCATGTGTCGACTTTGGTTTTGGGTTTAACTACTTTGACCCAAAATTTATTTGTTGACTTGGGTTTTGGGTTTGCTAATTTGACCCAGAATTCATATGTCGAATTTGGTTTTTGGTTTACTACTTTGACCCAAAATTCATGAGTTGAATTTGGTTTTGGGTTTGCTATTTTGACCGAAAATTCATGTGTTGACTTTGTTATTGGAGTTGCTTATTTGACCCAAAATTCATGTGTCACTTTGGTATTGGGTTTGATACTTTAACCCAAAATTCATGTGTCGACTTTGATTTTGGGTTTGCTACTTTTACCCTATATTCATGTGTTGACTTTGTTTTATGGTTTGCTACTTTGACCCAAAATTTAAGTGTTGACTTTGGATTTTAGTTTGCTACTTTCACCTAAATTCATGTGTTGACTTTGGTTTTGGATTTGCTACTTTGACCCAAAATACATGTGTCGACCTTGGGTTTGGGTTTGCTTCGTTGACCTAAAATTCATTGTCGACTTTCTTTTGGGTTAGCTACTTCGACCCAGAATTCAAGTGTCGACTTTGGTTTTAAGTTTGCTACTTTGACTCAAAATTCAAGTGTCGATTTTGGTTTTGGGCTTGCTACTTTGACCCAAAATTCATGTGTCGTCTTTTGGTTTTGGGTTTGCTGCTTTGACCCAAAATCCAAGTGTCGACTTTGGTTTTGGGTTTGCTACTTTGACCAGAAATTCATGTGTTGACTTTGGTTTTGTGTTTGCTACTTTGACCCAAAATTCATGTGTTAACTTTGGTTGTTTGTTTGCTACTTTGACCCAAAATTCATGTGTTGATTTTGGTTTTGGGGTTGCTGCTTTGACCCCAAATTCAAGTGTCGACTTGGGTTTTGTGTTTGCTACTTAACTCAAAGTGCATGTGTTGACTTTGGTTTTGGGTGTACTACTTTATCCCAAAATTCATGTGTCGACTTTGGTTTTGGGTTTGCTACTTTGACCCAAAATTTATTTGTTGACTTGGGTTTTGGGTTTGCTAATTTGACCCAGAATTCATGTCGAATTTGGTTTTGGGTTTACTACTTTGACCCAAAATTCATGAGTCGACTTTGGTTTTGGGTTTGCTATTTTGACCGAAAATTCATGTGTTGACTTTGTTATTGGGGTTGCTTATTTGACCCAAAATTCATGAGTCGCTTTGGTATTGGGTTTGATACTTTAACCCAAAATTCATGTGTCGACTTTGATTTTGGGTTTGCTACTTTTACCCTATATTCATGTGTTGACTTTGTTTTATGGTTTGCTACTTTGACCCAAAATTCGTGTGTCGACTTTGGTTTTGGGTTTGCTACTTTAAACCCCAAGTTAAGTGTCGACTTTGGTTTTTTGTTTGCTACTTTGACCCAAAATTTAAGTGTCGACTTTGGATTCTAGTTTGCTACTTTCACCTAAATTCATGTGTTGACTTTGGTTTTGGAATTGCTACTTTCACCTAAATTCATGTGTTGACTTTGATTTTGTGTTTGCTACTTTGACCCAAAATAAAGTGTCGGCTTTGGTTTTGAGTTTGCTACTTTAACCCAAAATTCATATGTTGACTTTGGTTTTGGGGTTGCTACTTTGACGCAAAATTCATGTGTTAACTTTGGTTTTTGGGGTTTCTACTTTAACCCAAAATTCTTGTGTTAACTTTGGTTGTGTGTTTGCTACTTTGACCCAAAATTCATGTGTTGACTTTGATTTTGTGTTTGCTACTTTGACCCAAAATAAAGTGTCGGCTTTGGTTTTGAGTTTGCTACTTTAACCCAAAATTCATATGTTGACTTTGGTTTTGGGGTTGCTACTTTGACGCAAAATTCATGTGTTGACTTTGGTTTTTGGGGTTTCTACTTTGACCCAAAATTCATGTGTTGACTTTGGTTTTGTGTTTTCTACCTTGACCCAAAATTCATGTGTCGACCTTTGGTTTGGGTTTGCTTCGTTGACCCAAAATTCATTGTCGACTTTCTTTTGGGTTAGCTACTTCGACCCAGAATTCAAGTGTCGACTTTGGGTTTGAGTTTGCTACTTTGACCCAAAATTACGTGTCGACTTTGGTTTTGGTTTTTCTACTTAGACCCAAAATTCAAGTGTCGATTTTGGTTTTGAGCTTGCTACTTTGACCCAAAATTCATGTGTCGTCTTTTGGTTTTGGGTTTGCTGCTTTGACCCAAAATCCAAGTGTCGACTTTGGTTTTGGGTTTGCTACTTTGACCAGAAATTCATGTGTTGACTTTGGTTTTGTGTTGCTACTTTGACTCAAAATTCGTGTGTTGACTTTGGTTTTGAGTTTGCTACTTTGAACCAAAATTTAAGTGTCGACTTTGTTTTTTGGTTTGCTACTGTGACCCAAAATGCATGTGTTTACTTTGGTTTTGGGTTTGTTACTTTGACCCAAAATTCATGTGTCGACTTTGGTTTTAGTTTTGTTACTTTGACCCAAAATTCATGTGTCGACTTTGGTTTGGGCTTGCTACCTTGACCCAAAATTCATGTATCGACTTTGGTATTGGGTTTGATACTTTGACCCAAAATTCAAGTGTTGTTTTTGGTTTTGGGTTTGCAAATTTGACTCAAAATTCAAATGCCGTCTTTGGTTTTCGGTGTGCTACTTTGCCCCTAAATTCATGAGTCAACTTTGGTTTTGGGTTTGCTATCTAACCCAAAATTCTTGTGTTGACCTTGGTTTTGGGTTTTCTACTTTGGCCCAAAATACATATGTTGACTTTCATTATGGGGTTGCTACATTGACCCAAAATTCATGTGTCGACTTTGGTTTTGGTTTTACTACTTTGACCCAAACTTCGTGTTTTGACTTCGGTTATGCGGTTGCTACTTTAACCCAAAATTCATATGTTGACTTTGGTTTTGGGTTTGCTACTTGGTTTTGGGGTTGCTAATTTGACCCAAAATTCAAGTGTTGCCTTTGGTTTTTGGTTTGCTACTTTAACTCAGAATTCAAGTGTTTACTTTGGTTTTGAGTTTTCTACTTTGACCCAAAAATCATGTGTTGACTTTGGTTTTGGGGTTGCTAATTTGACCCAGAATTCATGTGTCGACTTTGGTTTTGGGTCGGTACTTTGGCCGAAAATTCATGTGTCGACTTTGGTTTTGGGTTAGCTACTTTGACCCAAAATTCAAGTGTTGACTTTGGTTTTGGGTTTGCTACTTTGACCCAAAATTCATGTGTTGACTTTGGCTTTGTATTTGCTACTTTGACCAAAAATTCAAGTGTTGACATTGGTTTTTGGGTTTGCTACTTTGACCCAATATTCAAGTGTTGACTTTGGTTTTGTGTTTGCTACTTTGGCCGACTTTGTTTTTGTGTTTGCTATTTTGACCCAAAATTCAAGTGCCGAATTTGGTTTTGGGTTTGGTACTTTGACAAAAAAAAATTCAAGTGTCGACTTCTTCTGGTTGGTTCGTAACGGTGCCAGATTAAAGAGGGTATATTGGATATTCTTTTTTAAAAGTTGCCGTAACGATGGTATTTCGATTTTTTTTTTATATTGGAAAACTAGATTTGGTAACGAAGTTTGGAACGAGATGTTATGTAGGTACGAACAAAATTAATTTTCATACCCATGATTTCTCGCTGTTAGAAATACATGAAAATGGGAACTGTACTTGACAGTTGTAATAATGTGGAGTCAGTCAAATGAAAGAATGTTAGTGAAAAGTTTTAGAACATGAAAATTATTTTTTTATAACTAAACTTAAAAAGGTCGTAAGAAAAACCATATGAATTTATATAAAAACTAAAAACATTGAGTAATTTGATTTACTATCCTTGAATTAATGGTTGTTATAAAGTTTGTGGAAATAAGTTGAACTTCAAAGAAATAAATTGAACGTCAAAGAACTTAACGTAATTTTAACCGTAGCTCTAGGATTTTAGATCCCTCTATCAAGGTCTCTGAATTAGTAGTGACTCTTCAACTCCTTTAAAAACTCTTCCAGGGTTTTACGAATCATAGGTGACCTCTGAGTTTGGTTTATTTATGAATGAAAATCCATTTACTTATTGCAAATGGTAACGAAACATGAAATATATTTAGTTGTAAAATAGACTAAGAATATTAGAAAAAATGACTGTTGCAAAGAAAGTTAGATAAGTGAAAGTTGAAAAGAAAATGTGAAAAAATGACTTGTAAAGAAAGTCAAAACTGAAGAAAATAAAAACTGTTACACATTTCCGGTGTGCCTTCTTCAAAAGTCTAAACAAGTTGCATACCGACGAAGGCTTAAAAAGTTATTTGGATATATACTTCAATGTAACACCCGTAAAAAGGAATCAATGTGAGTTCAGTACTGTAAATTATTATGTGACCTATACACTAATGTACCAATACACAGGTGAAATTTCAGTCACATTTGATAATCGTAAGTGGGTCAGGGAAATCTTCAATGAATGACCCTCGTATATCCTGGGTAAATGTATCAGTTCTATTTTACTTGCATATTTCAGTGATTTGTTCTTCAGTTGTAAATTCAATTTCTGAACAAACAACTGAACAGAACCTTGACGTCTAATTAGCTTTGAACCCCTGATTTTGACATTAATACCTGGCACTGACGTTCAGCTTGTTCATTGTTCATACTATATAAGATGTTTTCCTAACTCTCGTGGGGCGCTCTGCTTTCAGATCTTCTGAGGCCATTTAAACAAACTAGCCTTTTCTTATGAAAGATTCAATACCGCATTTTGATGTATTCAAATTATGATACGAACTTTATCTAAATGTTTAATCGATGGTACCCTAGAAGTTCAAACTTACTTCTGTTTTTAACCGATATATTATTTAAATTGCATTTTTTTCATGGTTTCACTGCTATATAATTAACATTTTTCTTTTTTTTTATTAATCCTAATGGATTTTCGTTGTTATTTATTTATAGTTTACTAGTTACATCTTGCTTTCTTTCTCCACTGGACTGCTTATCTCGTTGGATCTCTTAAGCTTGCTTCAATAATCAAATCCATCTTGGGTTGAAGCTGGGCATTTATAGTTATTATAATGATAATCATAGAACCACTAGGGACGATACTTAAGTCGTTGAAAAGGAATCTTGAGTAGATAGGAGCCGATATAGACCCAAGACTTGTAAAGAAGAACATGCTACTTGAAACAGCATAAATAATGAGGAAGGAGTCTGTAGACTGTGATTATATCTGGGATTCCTAAAGGACAATAGTAAAAGAAGGCAGTAAATAACTTGGGAATAGAAGAGTCTAAAAAATTGAATGGTGAATTGTATAAAGGATTTGTTGAGAGAGAGAGAGAGAGAGAGAGAGAGAGAGAGAGAGAGAGAGAGAGAGAGAGAGAGAAGAGAGAGAGAGAGAGAGAGAGAGAGAGAGAGAGAGAGAGAGAGAGAGAGAGAGAGAGAGAGAGAGAGAGAGAGTGCACTGAATGAAACATGGTGAGTTTTGTGATGTAGGTTTTAGAACGAAAGTATATATATATATATATATATATATATATATATATATATATATATATATATATATATATTTATATTTATATATATATATATATATATATATATATATATATATGGATATATGGATATGTATATATACACACACACACACATATATATATATATATATATATATATATATATATATATATATATATATATATCTATATATATATATATATATATATATATATATATATATATATATAGGCCTATATATATATATATATATATATATATATATATATATAAACTGGAGGATAATTTGCATACGGCATTTGTAACAGGCAATAGTACGTACCGTTATGTAATTCGGAAGTTATCCATTGATTTAATTAATTACTTTTCTTTTAATCTCAATGTGTTGACAAAAAAAAGTTTGCAGAAAAGTATAAAAACTTTGAGTCTTGCTATAGAAGGAAACTGTAATTATAATTACAATTCTAATGCGAGAAAAAAATATTCAGATAGACTGTACATAGGAGTCATTTACAAATCATATAAAACTTTGAAAAAGGAATTAAGAGTTGCTTTGCAATTTTAATTAGTTATTCAATATTTTCTAGTAATGATAAGAGCCATAATAGTAATGAGAATATGTTTTGGTAATTAAAATGTACATAATTGTAACGCTTTTCGTATGCAAGCTAGGATAGTCAAGTGCATTACTCCCCTACCGAAGGAAAAATCTCATGACATAGATTTAAGGATCATTATCAGGCGAGCAACCCAACTGCGACTCTGCGAGAATGTTTGTCTTAGTGAATGATGAACTACTTCATTATTCACAGTCCTTTTGACACGGGAAGTCGATCTCTTGCTGGGAGCGATGAATAACCCGAGGTGATTGTGGCCGTTTGACTGACAACTTGAAATGTCTCTTCGTTGCCAATGGACAAACGGAGACGTGCGCTGCTCACGCTGAGGATGTGCTAAGAACTGGGTCGTCTTTTAATCAGGGACATAATGACAGAGTGACAGGCGGCTTTTTAAGTTTGCAGGTGGTCTTCTTCGCTTCCTGATAAATCTTACGTCGCTTTATGAGTGAAAGAATGCAATTACTTTTTTTTTTTTTTTTTTTTTTTTTTTTAACATGGACTTTGATTAAATTTTTTTCGTAACGAACACTAATGTTATTTTTGGGTTAGCGAATAATTTTTTTTTTTTTCAAAGGCAGGAAACTTTAAATTTTTTTTAACGAACACTAGTGGTTTTTATGGGTGGCAAATAACTTTATATTTTCTTTGGTTAACGAACACTAATATTATTTTTTTATGATTTAAAGGCAAATCATTTTTATTATATTTTTTTTTTTATCGTTAACGAGCGCTTATAATTTATTTTTCTATTTTTCTTAAAGGCAAATTCTGTTTTTTTTAATAACTGCTAAAAACACTTAATGCTTATGATTTATTTATAATCGAAGGCTGTTGCCACATTCACGAATGAATATGTTTTTTTTTTTACTATTACAAATAATGAAATAGAAGGGAATGGTATAAATGAAAAATGATTTTCAAAAAACAGCCCATCTCTATTTCCGGAAAAAGAGTGTGAAGATTCAAAAGCATTCTATGATGATACAAGATACATCATATTAAATAAAAGTGGAATAGATTATATTCCGTGATCAAGAATACTTGTTACCAGACAACATAATTAAGATAATTTTATATTGGATAAGGATTGTGTACAGATATACACACATACACTCACTTACGCAGATATTTTTATGTATGTACAGGCTATATATATATATATATATATATATATATATATATATATATATATATATATATATATATATATATATATATATATATATATAATATATGTACAGTATATATATATATATATATATATATATATATATATATATATAAATATATATATATATATATATATATATATGTATATAATGTATGTGTATTTACACATGTGTATATATAATGATATATACACACATACTGTATATACATGCATATACGTATGTATATTTATTCATTATTAAACATACTGTATATATATATATATATATATATATATATATATATATATATATATATATAAATATATATATATATATATATATATATATATATATATATATATATATATGTGTGTGTGTGTGTGTGTGTGCGCGCGTGCGTGTATTTGTTTGTGCATATATAGATATACATAAACAATGTTTTTGTGTGTTGATATTTACTTTAAGAATTTTATTATGTTCATTCAAACGAGTATGCTCAGCTGTTTACCCAAACGTAATGGAGTCCTCTCCAACGACTGAGGTTGCAAATGAGTTTTCTTCGGTCTTTTGGTATTTATGCAGGTTACAAGGGACAGAAGAAGGGTACACATGCTCATACAGTATTTAATAGTATATTGATCTATGGAGCTACAGGAAGAATTTACTCCTACTCTTTTTCTATAAAAGGTCCTTTTTTTATTTTGTAGGCTAATGATAGACGTCACAGAATTCTTTCTGTAGAACCTCCTAGATACTTAAAAGAATGTTAAAACGTCTTACCACTTTTAAGTGGAAGAGACCTGAGCTTATTTTGAATTACTTTTAGAGTTGATTTCTAATCGAAGGTTAGTTTAGTTGCTCTGTTTTGTAATCTGGAAGACGAACGTTCAAGATGCCAACGCTTTTAACAAATTAATCCTTATATAAAAAGCATCATATCAAATACACAACAATAACAACAAATGTAGCTATTTCTAGTTCACCACAGGAAAAGGGCCTCAGACATGTCATCATCCATGTGTGGTATTTAGCCCATTTTCATTGCCACGCTGGCGAATGGGAATTGATGATGGTGGGAGACTTTAATCTGATCGATCACAGCAAACCAACATAGTATGGGTAGCCCTGACTTGAGATTTGCTGTTCATGACGATATACAAACCCTTTCACTTCGTAAGGTATCCCAACTCAGAAAGGGAACTAAATAGAATAATTATCATTAATTAAACGGGATTAGATATAAATATCGTAAAAGAAACGGGATTCAATAGAAGAATTATTATTAAAGAAACGGGATTCAATAGAAGAAATATCATAAAAGAAACGGGATTCAATAGAAGAATTATTATTAAAGAAACGGATTAGATAGAAAATTTATCATTAAAGAAACGTGATTAAATAACAGACTTATCATCAAATAAACGGGATTATATAAGAGAATTTATCATTAAAGAAATGGAATTAAATATAAGAATTATCATCAAAGAAACGGCATTACATAGAAGAAGTATCATTAAAAACGATATTAAATAGAAGAATTTTCGCTAAAGAAACTGGATTAGATAAAAGAATTATTATTAAAGAAACGGCATGAAGTAGAAGAATTACTGTTGAAGAAATGGGATTAGATAGAATAATTATCATTAAAGAGGTTAGATTGAAGTTTTATCATTAAAGAAACAGGATTAAATAGAAGAATTATGATTATAGAGACGCAATTAGATCGAAGATTTGTTCTTAAAGATACAGGATTAAATAGAAGAATTGTCATACAAGAAACGGGATTATTAGAAGAATTATGATTAAAGACACGGGATTAGATAGAAAAATTAAGTTAAAGAAACGGGATTAAATAGAAAAGTTATTATTAAAAAAATGGGATTAAATAGGAGAGTTATCATTAAAGAAATGGTATTAAATTGAAGAATTTTAATTGAAATCGGGATTAAATAGAAGAATTGTCATCAAAGAAACGGAATTAAATAAAAAAATATCATTAAAGAAACGGGATTGAATTGAAAAAATTTTCATCAAAGAAACGGGATTAAATTTGAAGAATTCTTGTTAAAGAAACGGGATTAGATAGAAGATTTATCCTAAAAGAACGGGATTAAATTGAAGACTTGCCATTAAAAACGGAATTAAATAGGACAATTATCAATAATGAATCGGGATTAAATAGACAAATTATCCTCAAAGAGATGGGATTAGATAGAAGAATTATCATTAAAGAAACGGGATTCAATAGAATAATTGTTAAATAAACGGGATTAAATAGAGGAATTATCATTAAAAAACTGGATTAAATGAAAAATTATCATTAAAAACATAATTAGAATGATTGAATAAACGCTTTCTTTCAAAGAAGCCGAAACAGCTCGGTTAAGGGTTTTCTGGCGAGCGTCGGGCCATAAAGAATGCGGGGATTTAAAGGTTCGGTATTGATTTCCTTCCCCGATGACCATCTACCTAAGAATGTAATCAATAACCCGCAGTGACTCTGGTGTGATTGACAGGCCTAAAGGTCATGCGATGGTTATGCACATTATAACGGGATTTTTATTCCAAGTAAAGATGCTTTTGAAGAAATGTAATTTTTTTTTAGTTTTTCTTTTTTTTTTTCTTTTGGTGTTATTAACTTTCTGCTCTTTAAGAGGGCGTACGTCGTTGAGTTGATGGTTCTTAATTCATAGTATAGTAAAGATAATAATGAAAATGCGAATATTAATAATAATGGAGATAATATTGAAAGTTTTAATAACTCCCAAAATTTTGTCACATTTTTATTTCACAATCAACAAAAGCACAAATCTTTGAAAACGATCTAATGTGTTCTTTAAAAAGAAAAAATGCAGAATTATTTATAAAATAATTTATAATCTTATTCGAAAAAAATGTTAATTTACAAAGGAATAAACAAGTTTTTCTTGTGTAATAATTGGGAACTATGTAAAGAAAAGGGTGAGACATTTTTGCAAAAATATGTTGTAATTTTTATCAGTTACAATATATAAAAGTAATTATTGTTTTCCTTCTTCTTCTCTTCTTCCCAAATGAAATCAATAAACAATAGCAACTGCTACAACGATAATGATAACAAAATGTTATAGATAATGATAACAATGCTTTCTGTTATCATCATTTCCATGTCATTAACTCGTCTTATAGAAGAAATATAGAGAATAAAGTTTTTTTTTCGATTCGTTCAATATCTTTGTTTTTTTTTAGAGAATAATAATAATAATAATAATAATAATAATAATAATAATAATAATAATACTATTATTATTATTATTATTAGTAGTAGTAGTAGTAGTAGTAGTAGTAGTAGTAGTAGTAGTAGTAGTAGTAGTATTATCATTAGTATTATTATTATCATTAGTATTATTATTATCATTAGTATTATTATTATCATTAGTATTATTATTGTCATTAATATTATTATTGTCATTAATATTATTATTGTCATTATTATTATTATTGTCATTATTATTATTGTTGTCATTATTATTATTATTGTCATTATTATTATTATTGTCATTATTATTATTATTGTCATTATAATTATTATTATTATTATAATTATTAATAATAATAAAGTAACTTGCATAATGAAAACATAATAAGATGCAGATATTTCTTAAATAGCATCCAATAATATATATATATATATATATATATATATATATATATATATATAATATATGTAATATATATATATGTGTGTGTGTGCATGCGTGCGTGTGTATGTGTATATACATAAATACTCTAGCTGTTCTTTCAATTACCATGCATTAATATATTTGATATGAACTCTTTGGTCGAATGGTAATGGTTGGCAATAAAACTTCCTTCATTTGATGAGTTTCCTTGAATTTATTATAATAAACTTTTAATTCAGACAGGGTTCATTACATAATTGCTAATGACGCTGACTCTAGAATAATTTGAATTATGACAATCATTTATTCAATACACCAATTTCAAAACGTTAAAAGTATTGTGGATTTTTTTACGTTAATTGTTAATTATTTTGGTATAGTGAATATACAAATCAAATAACGTAATTAGGATACATAACGTACTTAATTTGATAAATGTATATCTTTCCAAATATTTAGGAGTAAAATGATAATGAGACTATAGTGTAGTAAGTATTAATAGGGTGAACATTTGTTTGAATTAATCAGTTGATGAAGATAGTGTATTTTAAATCTATTAGATTAAATACGCCTACATTGAATATATTTAAGCAATGAGAATGACATCAGAAAAAATAAATTTATGTATAAAGTCATAGTAGGATAATAGGATTAGTTATACACAAAAATTAAAAATCGGACAGACAGCCAATGCTTAATTGGGCCTCCTTTCTAGCTAATGAAAGTAAAGGTGTTTATTTATGTTTCTTTTTAAGTAAACAGAGAAAATGGAGTGAAGTCCTTAACTGCACTGCTAGAGACACTAGCAGTATCCGAAATAATATTTTTACAATTATTAATAAAAAAAAAACACTAAACTATCGACTTTGAAAGAGAAAAATTGCAGAAAACATCTAACGCCCCCCCCCCCAAAAAAAAATATTTTAGTTAACACGAAGACGAGGGAATCTGAAATTGAGTATGAAAGAAATGAGGGAAATAAAAGAAATAAGATAAAAAAAGAAAAGCTGAGACAATCTTCTAAAACCGTAACTCCAAGAGAAACAAAATGACGGATATCGCATAACCAAAGCCAAGGATGGCGAAGAGTCCTTGCATGTGATCTGTTGTCAGGGGGATGACGCCCCTAGCGCCCTCTTGTCCCCCGTCATCCCCGGGGGCGTGGGTGGCATCATGAGTGCCATCTGGTGGCTGGAGTTCCCTCTGGAGCTGCAATGATTAAGCTTTGATTATAATAATTAGAATTATTGAAATTATTGTTATCATTAAAATTGAAATGATTATTATCATTAAAATTATCAAAATGATTATCATTTGAATTATCAAAATGATTATTATTGAAATTATCAAAATTATTAGGTCATTTGAATTATTGATATTATCATTTTTATTAAAATTATTATTATGATTAGGATTATTGAACTAATTATCATTAAAATTGTTAAAATTCTTATTATCATTAGAATTATTAAAATAATTAACACCATTAAAATTATTATCATCATTAAAATTGTTCATATGATTAATGTCATTAAAATCATTAAAATTATTATTATCATTAAAAATATTAAAATAATAATCCACAAAAAAAAATTAGAATAATTACCACCATTAAGATTATTAGGAGGATTGTGAGAGACTCAAATATACAGATACACAAACACACACACACACACACACACACACTTTTTTGAATTATTATAAGATACGATTCGTAAGTGGAGATTTAAGTGCTAGGCGAGTGAAAGCGTTGATTCTGATAATTACATAACATACTTGAGTGTACTTATATTTGTTTTGCACATACATGTGTTCGTGTCGAGTATATATCTGAGCAGAATGTCTTGCTATAAAATTCCACAGCGTTTATTTTTTACATAATAATCGAAACACTAACGCACATACTACGTACATACATGTATAAACACTTCTGGAATATATCTCTTCATCTACATATATACCGAATATATATATATATATATATATATATATATATATATATATATATACATATATATATATATATATATATATATATTGTGTGTGTGTTTATTTGTGTATGTGTGTACATGAGTCTTAAATATAACAACAGACATCCCCTTAGATAGTATTTCTGAAGAATGATGAATTTGGGCATATAAGAAAGAATAGCTGAACCAGCGGATCTAAATATTTTAGAAAGAATGAGGGCTGTTATCTCTACATATGTTTTATTCTTAAGGGCATACCTTTATCATTTAGTAAATATAAAGATTTACATCTTATATTTATACTTCTTATACCCATGATCATTAGCAGTATGCCAACCATTGCCAATCGCTTCTAACTTCCTATTCCAGCACCTTCCCACTCTCATGTAGTCTAAAGGTTTCAATATATACCTCTCTTTCACCTTTTTTCTTTAATTGTTATTTACAACAAACATCCTCAATCTATGCCACGCAACATTATTAATTACTATTAATCTACAACTCAATCGAAAATACCGTTAATTTCTGTATTTTATTCATGATTGGAAACGTTTCCTCACCTTTTGGAATCGTCTAAGAGATTCCAGGAACCATTTTCTGACCAGTCCGGTCTCCACGACCCTTTCCAGAACGCCGTCGAACTTCGCCTTCAGGGGCGAATTAGTTTGGTAAGCGAGACCGATGCTGACAGGTGCAAAACATTCCTGCAATATTGATTATAAATATTGACTCTGGAGACTAGTTGGGGACTGAAATCAATCGGGTAAATGAATTGCCTATATGCTGAAAATGTGGTAGGGCTTTGTTTACAGATTAGCTGAATCTAAATCATTTAAAGTGTTCTCAGATATTATGAGTTGTTGTTTTGAAAAAAAGGAGATAGGCTAAATATAAATAACATCAATAACAAACACATATTAAGATAAAGGATAGTGAGACTGACTTTTTATTGCTTCCTCTTATAAATAAAAACCATCTCAATGAATTAGTTTACAAACATGTAAATATATTTTCATTAAATGTTAAATGCAATATCTATCTGACTTTGGTTAAAAGACTTCCGTAACAGACTAACATATTTTAACCCAAAAGTTAAAAAAAAAATTTCAAAGTAGCATACTCTAAAACCTTTATTTTTTCCTATATACTACTGTAGAGTCTAAAGACCAAGGAAGTATTTCATCGTTGCATTCATGTGAAGTCATTTTTGTAAATTACCTGATGTGTAACGTCTGAATCAAAGTTTCTCCTTAAGAGAAGGAGAGTAATTAATCAACTAAATGTCAGCAACACATATTTATACATATATATATATATATATATATATATATATATATACATACATATATATACAGTATATATATATATATATATATATATATATATATATATATATATATATATATAACATATATAAGTATGTATTTATATATGTATATATATATATATATATTTATACATATGTATATATGTGTATATATATATATATATATATATATATATATATATATATATATATATACGCATACACACATACACACTGAATATACGTGTATATACATATATATATGCATATACATTTTGTCTATATATAAATTTTTCTTTAATCATGTGTGTATGTATATATATATATATATATATATATATATATATATATATATATATATATATGTATGCATGTATATATATATATGTATATTTGTGTATGTATATATACATATATATATACACTGTATATATATATATATATATATATATATATATATACAAATGTGTAAATATAAATTTATGCATATATATGTATGTGTGATCTGAAAGATTTAAATATAATTTTGTAATAATGATAGAAATAGTCATTATATGAATGATTTATATGCTTATTACTGTTAATGATATTATCATTATTATTATTATTATTATTATTATTATAATCATTGTTATCATCATCATTATTATTGTTATTATTATTATTCATGTTGTCGGTATATTACAAAATTAATGTTGAATGCAACATTTACAAATTAGTTTGCTGTTCAGCATCACAAGTCTATCAAAAACAAACAAGTGAACTTCTTCACCTTGATAATCCTTGCCATGGGACGCCCCTGCGGGGTGGTGATCTTATCCCTCGTGAATTCCAAGTACCGCCGCCCGTTGATCATGACGCCCCTACCTGTCAGTACCTCGGCTTTGATCTCGGGGAAGGTGGAGACGTAGAACCTTTCTGCTAAGCCCTGTGGGATGTTGTATAAGGTGGGATGAATAAGGTTTATTTGCATTACTTGTTTCTTTGTAATACTAATTTCATAATGGTAAAGAAATTGATTGCAATATTTGGTTGGCATCTCCCTATTTTGTTTTTACTCTATGGTACTTATTTCTTACTTATGATAATTATATTACTTTAGAGCCCTTATTTCTTGTCTTGTGGTACTTATCGCTTTCTTTAGCACATATATCTTACTTCAAGGCACCTATTCCCTACCTTATGGTACTTATTTCTTACTTTGGCATATATATATATTACCTAAAAAAACTTATTTCTTACTTAGCGGTACTTATTTTCTACTTAGTACATAAATCTTACCTTTAGGGACTTTTGTGGTTCGTATTTCTTACATTAGAACATATATCTAACTTATATTTTACCTTATGATACTTATTTCCCGAACTGGCTAACATGAAGCGCATGAAAGGGCTCAGGGCGAAGACACTAAGCTTCGTTTCGTACAATTCCTTAAAACTCTCGACCCCAGCCGGTTGTCGTGTGACAGTCAGGAAGGCCGTCAGGTTGGAGCTGTAGATGGTGGTGAGAATGAAGGTGTAGTGCCACAGGAAGACCACGTACATGAGGTTGCAGTCCCGCAGTGGCATGAGGAATTGCGACTGGCGCATGTGGAGGCCGAAGGAATACAGGAATGAGTACACAAAGGATTTGAAGTCGTGGTGTTCCTTGATGCTGGAGAAGATAAGATTCCAATGGGGAATTGTCATTTTATTTTTATTTTGTTTTTATGGAATTTCTTGTGAATGGTTTCAGTTTGGCTTGGGTTGTGCTTTTAAAAAAAATTCTATTAATATTTTGTATAATATAGCGAAAGCTTTCTTTTGTTTTCACATTTGATGTCTATGATAGCATACACACACACACATATATGTATGTATATATATATATATATATATATATATATATATATATATATATATATATATGTATATATATGTATATATATATATGTGTGTGTGTGTGTGTTGTGTATAGATAAATTTATATTGTATATATAGATTATATATGTTTATATATGCAGTATATATATATATATATATATATATATATATATATATATATATATATATATATATATATAATAATAATGCCCGGTAGTTATATTAATTGCAGGTGATAGCTCGCGTTATCTTTAACCTTACCTGTTATTACTAAGAATAGTAAACATAAACAAAACGGGTCCTGACACGATGAGTCCGATGAAAATGGCGATCCAGGTCTCCCGTTTGAATGGCAGACCCAACGCCATCCACTTCGGAAGAGGGGGCTCCACTCTGGCCAGCATACACACTTCCTGATTGTAAGGGCGAGGGAGAACGATCATTTAGATATCTGAATATTTGGTCATTTTCCCCAAGGGCCTCTAGCTCTAAGGGTATTGGAACAATAATCACTGTCATATGCATCCTGCAATATCTAAATCGTGGGGTAATTTATTTATTTATTTTTTTTTCTTTTTTTTTTCTTTTTTTGCACTATAACTTTACTTACATAATAATAGCCTCTCTTACACTTACAATATATGTAAATGTCATCATCATCACCTTGAAATCGTAATTTTCACCTAATTGCAAATACTGCGCTTCGTAAAAAGTGCTTTTGCCACAAACTCTTTCACCACGTTTAAGTATCCCCACTAAGAAGGGTCAATCTCTGTAAGTTTCCCCTATTAAGTATCGTGATACTATTTTCTATGGTTATGTATCAGTGCTTTAATTAATAGAAAACGTCGGGAACTTCCTCATAGTTCATTGTATAACTGAAATAGTATTGCGCAACTTCTACTGTATATACATTAACAGCTAAATGCTATAGATATGGGAGAAACTATTGAAATATCAGCTCGGACTACTGTGTATTTGGTTAGTCATTTTATTTCATTATTGGCCTGACAGACTTAACGTAGCCTTCACTTCATGAGTGTGGCAATTTAAAGAATGGATAAGTGTAGTGAAAACTCATATTCAGAAATGTGTTGATACCTCCCCCCACACACACATATATATATATAAATATATATATATATATATATATATATATATATATATATATATATATATATATATATATATGTGTGTGTGTGTGTGTGTGTGTGTATGTGCTTGTATTTACAAACACACACACACGCTTATATATATATATATATATATATATATATATATATATATATATATATATATATATATATATATATACACATATATATATATATATATATATATATATATATATATATATATATATATATATATATACACACACACACAATTGGAGTTCTTATCGTCCCAATTATATGCACTCGTTTCCCTCTATAACAATGAACATAAATTAGCAATGTGCAGTATATATATATATATATATATATATATATATGTATATATATATATATAAAGTATATATATATATAAAGTATATATATATATATATATATATATATATATATATATATATATATATGTGTGTGTGTGTGTGTGTGCATGTGCGTGCGTGCAAATTTGGACTTACATCACTGGAATAAGGAGCACTAAACTCAATGAATTCATTTCGTCCACTTGATATTGAAATCATGATGTTACCCGTTCCCAAATCTGCTTTGCCACTGCCCAGAAGACCCACAAGGCCGTTAAAGGTCCCGTCTGGTTGTCTGTTGCCCCACATCTCACCTGTCAATCAAAGGGGACAGGTTACAGTCTTGTCTTTTTATTGATGATTGGTGTTGATATAGTTCATATGTTGTTTATTGGTGATTTTTACTTGTGGATGAGATTTTTATTCAATTTTTTAAGACTACTACTTGGTTTGATTTTATGCATATCAAATATTTTTGCATATGTGATCATGACATATGATTATATATATATATATATATATATATATATATATATATATATATATGTGTGTGTGTGTGTGTGTGTGTTTTGTGTGTGTGTATATATATATACATATATAAATATATATATATATATATATATATATATATATATATATATATATATATGTGTGTGTGTGTGTGTGTGTGTATATATATACATATATAAATATATATATATATATATATATATATATATATATATATATATATATATATACATATATATATTTATATATATGCATTGTTAATAGAATATGCATATATATATATATAGATAGATAGATAGATAGATAGATAGATAGATAGATAGATGGTATGTGTGTATGCACTGTATATATATGTACTGCTCGCTTTTGTTATTTCTAAGAATAAGTATACCAAACACAGTGAAGGTGTTATTTATTTAGATGATACAGTTTAAAAAGTTTTGGTATATTAATAAAAAAAAAATCAATATTGAAAAAGAATATCATTATACTAAGACTATGAAAAATTACTCTTAACATTAATTGCCTTTTATAAAGGAAATTATTGTTATTAGTAAAATAAGATAAATGCGGTTGCAAATATTTTTTTTTTTTATCAATTATCAGTTAACTTGAATTCACTTAAATTTGAATATATGGTATTTTCAGTCTAACAAATACAATTAAATGTTTCAAGTATTTCGTCTGGAGTGTAATAAAGCCATGTTATGATTTGTATTTAATTTTCTTGATGTAAAATGCATGTCGATTTCACTATTCAAACCTCTTTTTTTTTCTGGTGAAAGAAATATTTCCAAACTATGGTATATAGAATAAATAAGAATACTTTTATTTGTGCAATTTTATCCTAAGACCACGCTAATCATTTATAATAAAGTGTTCTACTTTTAATTGAATATTTTCAACTAGTTTACTGGTAACGCTTAGCATTATAAAATTTCTATACTAGTTTATAATGTATATTTCATTGTCGTTATCAAAAGTGGATCTTGATATCATCATGCAAATCTTTTGTTTTAAGAGAAATATTTCAACTCCATCCTCCTCATCAGAGTATTACCATAACCCCCTCTATCCTACCTTAGGGCCTGGAGGGCTGGGCGTGACCGGAAAGAAAGAAAGAAATATATATATATATATATATATATATATATATATATATATATATATATATATATATATATATAAGCAATAGATACTTCTTAATATCGAATTCGCTCTACCTCTGCATCAGAGACCCTAGGGAGATTCAATGGTGGGATATATATATATATATATATATATATATATATATATATATATATATATATACTCTATATATAAATATATACATATATGTACATATATATGTATATATATACAGTATATACAGTATATATATTATACATATACATATGTATATATTTATATATACACTATATATATATATATATATATATATATATATATATATATATATATATATATATATATATATACTGTATAATAGAGACACTTGCTTTAATATACAGGAGAGTTTCTTCATATCTAACGATTTTCCTATTTCAGGAGACAAAAGATGATTCTATCTCAATTATCTAAACCATGGTACTTACCTCTTGGAGATTCCTCTATCCGAATCGTGAAGTTGAATCTTTGGGAGAGCGTGTTCAGAGCCTCTATTTCAAATCCATAGCGCGTAACCCCCTCCTGTGATTGGTGGTAAATAATGTTTGGATGGTACTCGAAGAGTGTTACCTGAGAGAGAGAGAGAGAGAGAGAGAGAGAGAGAGAGAGAGAGAGATGAGTAATTTGATTGGTAATTCAGATTCAATATAAATTTTAATTTGATTAGGAACTTGGTTCCTTATTACAGTTGAGTATTAGAAACCCTTTATATTGCAATTAACATATTTGATTGTACATGGGTTGATTTTGATATAACTTTGATTCATTCCATCAGACCAAGAATAACTTAACTTTTGTTTTTAAGAAGGGATCAAGCATATTTTTTATGGATTTTTTTTTCAGTATTATCTTATGTAATAGCTAGAAGCTACTATTCTTCTTGTAACTTTTTGATATACTCTTATTTTGGAAATCTCAGTCTTTACTTCAAAGAAGTGACTAGTGGATTAGTGTGGATAATATAAAATAAGAAACTTCTATTTTTATTTAAATGATATTTATGGTTTCCTTTTCTAATAGTTTTTGATATAGAATATAATCCTGTTTTGATAAAGTTTAAATCATACCTACAACATAGATATAAGATAAAATGTTTAAAGGTCATTCCTTATTATATGATGCCATATTTTTTCGGCATAAATATAAGAAAATTTTTAAATGACCAAAAATTGTATGTTATTCACTTTTTTTATACAAAAATCTAATATTTTTAAATTCCAATTATTAGACTGTTTTTTGGATTTAGCTCAGCAGAAGGCTCTTGGGACCTGACTTGTCTAAACAATATGTGGAAAATTGCATTAAATTTTCTATCATATTCAACATCAAACCTTTCATTCGTATAATTGTTTAGAAGTGGTTATCAGAAAAATTATGGAGACCTGAATTTGTAGTATTGCTTTGTGATATTAATTATCCATAAACTTATTTAGTTCCCTTAGTTCTACAAAAAAATATATAATTTAAAACTAATATATACTATATATATATGTATATATATATATATATATATATATATATATATATATATATATATATATATATATACATATCACCCACACAAATTATTTTGCCATCAGCAAACCTATTTTTAAAGCTGAAAATTATAAAAGTGACCCAATATATGCTTACGGGAATAAAAGAAAAGTTTCCGGAATAAAACACCGATAACAGCAAGAAATTAACAAAAACATTAACAATAACGCCAACAAGAAAAACAGCTGTAATAGAATTAATCTGAAAGAACAGAAACTTGAAACGCTTACATTCAAGACGTTGTTCCTGATATTGGAGATCTTATCCGGAAAGAGTCGAGGTGAATTAATGGAAGGTTTACCACTCCATGTGGTTATGTACCAGAATCCCTGTCCCCAGTACAGGGCGTTTATGTACAGGTCGAAAGCGCCCTGTTCGTTTCTCTGATGTAGGAATTACATAAACGAGATTAGTTGATTGTAAATAATTGACATATATGAGAAATATTCCTTACTAGCATAATGCCAGCTAATCGGTAGACTCAAATTTGGCAGCTAATCAATTGGCCCGAAATTTATAGTTAACCGGTAGACCGAAATTTGACAGATATGTTGGCCCAAATTTTACAGTTAAAAGGTTAACCCAAATTTTACAGATAATAGTTTGACACAAATTTTACAGTTAATTGTTTGACCCAAATCATACAGTTAATCATTTGAACAAATTTTACAGTTAATCGGTAGACCCATATTTTACAGTTAATCAGTAGACAACTTTTACAGATAATCAGTAAACCTAAATTTTACAGTTAATCAGTAGACCTAACTTTTACAGATAATCAGTAAACCTAAATTTTATAGTTAATCAGTAGACCCAGTTTTTTTTATCGGTAGACCTATATTTTACAGTTAACCAGTTAGCACAAATTTTACAGTTAAAGAGTAGAACCTAAATTTTACAGTTAATCAGTACACGCAAATTTTACTGTTAATAGGTTCACCTAAATTTTACAGTTAAATCGGTTAACCCAAATTTTCACTGATAGACCCAAATTTTACAGTTAATCAGTACACCCAAGTTTTACTCTTAATCGGTCGACCCAAATTTTCATTGGTAGACCCAAATTTTACAGTTGATTGTTGACCAAAATTTTACAATTAATCGGTAGACCTAAATTTTACTGTTAAACGGTAGACCCTCATTTTACAGGTAATCGGTAGGCCCAAATTTTCATCAATAAGCCGATAGGCCCAAATTTTACAGTTAATCAGTAGGTCCTAATTTTATAGTTAATCGGAAGACCCACATTTTTCAATGGTAGACCCAAATTTTACAGTTAATCGGTAGATCCACATTTTAGTGTTAATCGGTAAATCCAAATTTTACAGTTAATCAGTAGACACAAATTTTCATCGATAGATACAAATTTTACTGTTAATCGGTAGATCTAAATTTTTTAGTTGATCGGTTGACCCAAATTTTACAGTTAATCGGTTGACCCAAATTTTCATCGGTAGACTCAAATTTTTATTGGTAGACCCAAATTTTACTGTTGATCAGTAGATCCAAAGTTTATAGTTATTCTGTAGACCCAAATTTTACAGTTGATCAGTAAATGTAAATTTTATTGTTAATCGGTAGACCCAAATTTTACAGTTAATATGGTAGACCCAAATTTTCATCGGTAAACCCAAATTTTACAATTAATCAGTAGACCCAAATTGACATCAGTAGACCTAATTGTTACAGTTAGTCAGTTAACACAAATTCTGCAGTTAATCAATACGCCCGAATTTTTCAATTAATCAGTTGACTCAAATTTTACAGTTAATCAGTTGATCTAAAATATACACTAAATCAGTAGACCCGAAGTTTATCTTTTTCAGAAGACGAGTGGACTGGTATTCACAGGATATTAGTCTCTAGCGTCGTGTAGAGAAAGAGAGAGGAGTGTAGAGATAGGTAGGCTAGAGGAACGAGAAAGAAGAAAAGAAAAATAATAATAATTCATGATGAAGATGAAAAACGCTACTTGCAAAACTATTGGCAATTTAAGTTATTTGTTTTCCTAACTACTGCATATCCTATGATACTGATAGTTAGATAGATAGACAGACAGACAGACAGATAGACAGGCTTACTTAAGCATTGATATAATTTGTTCCTTTGATATCCATTGCATACTATTAAATTAGAAATTATTTGAAGAGTAATTAACAACTGTAAAATAGATTAGTATTTCCTGTTCCCTAACACCCATAGAAGTGAACAGTAGCCTACGTGATTATTGGAGTGCAAGATAAACTAACTTGTATATAGAAAGATTTATTTTCCTTAGGGGAATACTTACCTTAGTGATAGCGAGGATGTTCTCTGTCTTCTTGAATTTAAGGTGCTGAGGCTGAATCAGAGATCTCAGCTGGTCTTCTCTGAGACCGAAAATCACAACTCTACAGTATGATGAATAAATCATTTATTACTTCCACTACTACTACTACTACTACTACTACTACTACTACTACTACTGCTTCCACAAGTAATACAGCTATTACTAATAATAACCTTGATTTGGTGTCTATAGAGTTTCTACTAATGCTATTATTCTTCCCCTAATCTTTGATTTTAGAAAATATCCAAAAACTTTATGCAATTTTTCATTTTTCTGTGAATAAAGGTCTTATCAACATATTCTAAATATCTAGGGAAAGTATATCTAAATATATATTTTGCCCTAAAATCTGTCATAAGAAAATAATTTCAGTGGGAAATTACATATTTTGAAAACATTTTGTTCTTCTTATTAAGGAAGTGCTGTCTCTGTTTATACTAGTGAACTAAAAGTTCATTGTCTATGTTTCTAATATCTTAAGGAATTAGCAGTAAATTTAATGAGGGATATGAAAAACTTAAATAAAATTGATAGAATTAAAAATGATTTTGTTGAAATCTTATAATTTGATATATATTCCATACTTGGCATCATAGTCCCATGCATCCAAGATGACTGTTGAGAAATTGATCAGAGGAACGGGGTCAGTGACCAGGAGAAAAATAGCTTGACATCGAGGTGACTTCCAGATCAGTTTTTCTAAGTGACTTGGATCTTGAAGTGAAATAACCTATAAAGGAGATTTTAAATATATATATATATATATATATATATATATATATATATATATATATGTATATATATATATATATATATATATATATATATAAATATATATGTGTATGTATATATATGTATATATATACTATATATATGTATATATGCTTATATATAAATATATATATATATATATATATATATATATATATATATATATATATATATATATTTATATATATACAGTACATATATATATATATATGTATATATATATATTTATATATATATATATATATATATATATATATATATATATATATATATATATATAGAATTTGGTGCTTATGTCATTTCGCACGAGAGAAGACTAACATATAAAAAGCTGTTAAACTAACCTGTTTGAGATTGTCAAGCGAGACCAAATATTGCAGTAAATTCGACTCTTGAAATTGGAAATCAAATGCGATGATAAAGTCACAGCCATAGACTTCCTTCCGAACAAGGAACGAAAAGAGTCTAAGTAGAGAGATCTCATCTTTCTGTCCCATTTTAACGTCGACCTCGCCTTCGACTTCGGTGTTTGTATGGATGCTGTTATTGAAGCCCTCGTATATATTCCTCGAAGGATATACAAGAGGGCACATATCCTTCAAAGGATCACAAAAGGATATTTCATCAGTTTGGTCATCACTGTAGGGCAGAAGTCGTGTCGGAGTTGAAAGTGCCTTTGGAAGTACAAATTGCCCTGGTTCATTTCCCGCTGAGGACTTCGTGTGCTTTTTCGCACACACTGCAGTCTGACTGACTAACAGGAGTTCAGTCAGGATGATTCCGGACAGTAGAAGTCGCCGGTGAATTAATACATTCATGGTTTTCTATCACTGAAATATGCCAGTTATATATATATATATATATATATATATATATATATATATATATATATGTATATATATATACATATATATATATATATATATATATATATATATGTTATTTACATGTATGTATGTATGTAATATATACAAGAACATTTTTGCACGAACACTTAATTATGCATTTTGTATGTGCTTGTATAATATATATATATATATATATATATATATATATATATATATATATATGTGTGTGTGTGTGTGTGTGTGTGTGTGTGTGTGTGTGTGTGTGTGTCTCCCATATCGGCGTATAAGGAGATATCGGAACACGTTTTTTTGTTTCACATCATTACAAAAAGTTCGTGAATACACTTTGCAGAAAGAGATACTCTTCAGACGAGAACAATACTGTTCTTGGGAGCGTTCGAGTGTTACTGCCACTTTTCTGAGAAAGTAATGCAATGTTGGTCTGCCAATATCCTGAAACTACTAGATTACCTGGAAATATACTCTTACCGTACGACCTGAGACACGTCGCCTATCAGACTGAAGACACGTCACATATACTTGAGTCCAGTTATCTCGCAAGACAATTTACGACAATCATAGTAATATTAAAAAGTCCATTTATATCACTGTATAAAATACTGAAACACGTATACATCTACATATTTTCTATGCAAGGCTAGCAGCAAATGTTTTTGTTGAAGAAGCTGACGTGTCTTTTTATAGTTATATACGAATTACCGGTATCTGTTTTAATGTTGTTAGTTTTTTTAAATGTTTTATTTCAATTTTTTATAACTTCTCATATCTCTTAGTTATTTCTTTGTTTCCTTTCCTCACTGGGCTATTTTTCCTTGTTGGAGCCCTTGGATTTATAGCATCTTGCTCTTCCAAGTAGGGTTATAACTTGGCTAGTAATAAATAAATATATATATATATATATATATATATATATATATATATATATATGGTATATATATATATATATGTGTGTGTGTGTGTGTGTATGTATATATGTATATATATATATATATATATATATATATATATATATATATATATATATATATATATATATAAATACCATCTTACGTTCGTTGAGACAGAAGCAGCACTTACCAAATTCTTCGTTCTAATCCAGTCCGCTTTTCCCAGCAAAGTAAAGCAGATTTTGGTTAACGGACGCAGACACTAGAGCCCGATAAAGGCCCAAGTGAATTATATATATTCCATAAAATTCACCCGTCAATCAATCTAGCAAATTCGATCTCGGGTTAGAATTGCTTTTGTTGAACCCACATCCAAATGTTCATTTTACCTCTGAGAGCCTTCAACTGAACGGTGTTGCAACGGCTATAAAAGATTTCTCGTAAAAGAATTGACCATTCAGTTCTTGAGATGATAATAGGTGGTTGTTTGTATTTGTATGCTTTGGTGAGACAGTCCCCGGAGTATTGTGATCACAAATATTGTCTTTTATTGTTTGGACAAGAGTTCTAATATTTGATAAGATGGCTCATTTTGATACTTAACCTAAGTAAACCAAAGTTGTCGAGTGAGTGAAAATGAGGTTTTGAGTGGCATTGAGGTTATTCGTACTTAACCTGTAAGGAAAATAAGAGTAAACACTACAATAGGATGATATGTTGGAGAGAGAGAGAGAGAGAGAGAGAGAGAGAGAGAGAGAGAGAGAGAGAGAGAGAGAGAGAGAGAGAGAGAGAGCATGAAAATACAAGTATAGTTGCTTCGTCAAATATTTTATTGCTTTTAGAGATTCCAGCGAGTACTGTAGAACAGAACAAGCTCTGTCAAAAATAAAAGTTTTCTAAGAAGCCTCAAGAAAACACTTGAATCAATTGCTGCATATAGAACCTTTTTTCATTGTTGAAATTCTTTATCTCTGACATTAGAAACAAATTTCTCTAAAGGTATAGGTATAATGTATATACGAAACATTCTCTCTCTCTCTCTCTCTCTCTCTCTCTCTCTCTCTCTCTCTCTCTCTCTCTCTCTCTCTCTCTCTCTCTCTCTCCCCTTTATATATATGTATATGTATATATATATATATATATATATATATATATATATATATATATATTGTTGCACGACAAATTTCTGATTAAATGGAAATTCTTTATGCAATAAAAAATTAATCTATATCGATTACTTATAGAATTCGGATTATATGCATAGGTGTCTCTGTGCCGATATTTATTGACTAATGTAATAGCTTAAGAGTAATTCATTATTTTATGATTGAAAGCAAAGATTGTGATTGAGTATTATTGGGAGAGTGAACGGTTTCATATAAAAGCAGATATGAGACAAAGGTATTGCTTCTCAATTATGCTGAATATAAATTCGCATCATAAGTATATGATTACTTATAAATTTTTCCATTTATTTCTTGGCTTTTAAGTCTCACATAGCGATAGGAAGGACTCCTAATTTTCAAATTTGAATTAATTTATTTAAATGTTTGGTCCTCCAGTGTCATTCCTGCAAATGTTAATGGGTTGAAGGTTGTTGGATCATTTAACTGACTCCTCATTTTAAAAACTTCAAATCATATTTGCATATATTTCATGCTAACTTCTTTACTTTGACAATTATGATTGCATAGTTTCTATAATTTGTTATATCAATTTCTTACAATCTAATGTCTTTCGTAAATAAATAAATGTTGTTTGTAAGAAATGTATATATAATTTCTTATTCCTGGTATTAAGCCACGTGCTTCACAAACTATTACTTTTTAGCTTATCAATATTTCGATAGGACATTCCGCTATCAAACCATTGTTCTCTAATCTTGGGTAGTGTCATATCCTCTGAACCATGGTCTTCCACTCTCATGGATAAGAGTTTTATTGCTTAAGGGTACACTCAGGCACACTATTCTATCTGTTACCTTATTCCATTTCCTCACTGGGCTATTTTCCCTGTTGGAATTATTTTAGTAGGCAGATGATGTCAAATTGTTTGGTGATATAGAAGCTTTAGTGGCTGGTGAAATCAATTTGATTTAATCAGTTCTACTCAAACTTAATTATTTAGTGAGCTGATATATTTTGTTAGAATATATTCGTATATATTAAATTTGCTATTTCTAAGATTTTCACATAAATCTTAATGTGATTTTCATCAATTATGCTTGATGTGCCATAGATATATTAAATTTTTAGGTTATATATCATCACCTGATCATTGAATTATTAGAAATTTTTGGCTACTGTTTGTTTTTGGACTTCCTCCGTATTATTTTAATATTTCTCTCGAAAACCACTTTCTCTCTCTTTTTTTCTATAAATGATGTCTATTTTATTTTGATTTTTTTTTATGAAAATTTGTAATCTTTCATATTCCCATATATTTTTTAGATAAATTCTCTCAAACTATTTTTTTGCGAAATGTATATTTTCTTGGCTCAGTATTCAATTTTATAAAATGTAATATCTAATCATAAACAATCAAATAGAGTACCAGCCCCACAAAAATTTCACGAACACTAAAGAATTCCTTTCTATTATTTTCACTGCCATGGAAAATTTGGTATTCCAAATATGATAGTTCCCATTTTCTTCGCAATAGTGCACTTTTACCTAATGGACTTTTTGAAACAAAATAGAAAATGATTGGCGAATTTCACAACTCGTAAAACTTCAAATTCCTTTGATGTTTGTTAATCTTATTTGATGTCCTTTTTCTTTTTCTCTATTGTGTTATTACCACTTTCGATCACCTCTTCAAATTGTAACTCCATCAATTGTTCCTGAATTAACCATTTTTTTTTTCGGTTTTTTTTTTCTGGTTTACAGTTTAAGCTCTGCCATTATATTTCCAGTAAAAAGGGTAAATGGGAAATAAAGCCTTCGATCATTTTCTTTACAGTTAAGGACTTTTATAGGTAATAGAATACTGAACTCTTGAGGCGATATTTTCTTCATTGACGAAAATGTATGACTACATATATATATATATATATATATATATATATATATATATATATATATATATATATGTATATATATATATATATATATATATATATATATATATATATATAGATAGATGATAGATAGATATATGTATATATGTACATATATTGCAGGACAAAGGCCTCAGACAAGTCCTTCCAATCGCGTTTGTTTATGGTCTTTCTATGCCAGCTTATACCAGCAAAATTACTTATATCGCCATTCAGTCGTTATCTCTTACTTCTCCCTGCTTCGTTTGCAGTCTCTGGGGACCCACATATGTATGTATGTATGTATGTGTATATATATATATATATATATATATATATATATGTATATATATATATGTGTGTATGTATATATATATATATATATATATATATATATACATATATATATAATTTGTGCGCTTTTGTGTATGTGTTTGTGTTTTTTATCTACTGTATACAGTGTGTATATATATATATATATATATATATATATATATATATATATAAACTGTATGTATGTATATATAATATATGTGTGTATATATAGACAATTTTTGTGTGTTTACGTAGGTGATTTGATGTGTTTCTTTGTGATAAACTATCAATGTAAACATATTGATAATAGATTGTTAGTGTATTTTACAGAACCACATCTGACAATGATTTAGTCACCTCAATTGTGTATAAGAATATTTTGTATATGTATCTATGCATCTACTATTCCATATGAATTTTGAGATTTGCCTTCCCCAAGGTTTGTTTTATTTTCTTGGCTTTCTGTCTGTTTCACAATGAATACTTCAGTAATATATTGGATGTCACCGAAAACGCTGTTTAGGGATCACCACCCCGAAAAGGTGGCTAAGAGTTCGGTCGGGTGCTATATACAATGAGCCTTTTTAGACCTTATCAACAAGCCCAAGAACACCTCTTAAGTCCCTGTGGTTTCTGAGATACGCATGCCCCGTAATTTATGATTTTCAAGTCCCTACCCCTTATGGGGAGGGGTATGCCTATCCTCTTACCCCTATACGTCTTAGGACCTCGTGACCTTTCCAACGAGCTCAAGAACTCCTCTTAAGGGAAGAAACTCGAGGAGGTCATTTTTGCACTATGACATTGAAATTTGCACAGAATATGCATCTATATGTACACAATATCTCAGCCAATTTTAGTCTCCCTAAGTTGAATATTTTTTTTTGTTTTTTGTTTTTTTCTTGTTTTTTGTGGTCTTTTTCTCTTATTTTCAAAATTTATCTCCTCCCTTATTTATGAATCAATTTTGAAAATCTAAAAACCAACATAGGACTTATAGTATATACAATACAACCACAGTTGCATATTTTCAAATTTTCCTATATTTTTTGTTCCATCTCGTAAAAAAAATGTCAAAAAAAAAAAAAAAACTCAAATCTTTTTCCAATTAACTTATTTTTGGGAGGGCGATAGTTCCTGAGATACGCTTACCCCTAATTTTACGGTTTTCGCGTCCCTACCCCATATAGGGAGGGGTACGCCTATCGCCTCACCCCCCCCTGTACGTCGCAGGACCTCGAGACCTTTCCAACGAGCCCAAGAACACCTCCTAACTCCTTGTGGTTGATGAAAAACTTTTACTTTAAAACAGTTATGGTTTATGGTGTTTTTTCATCTGTTAATATAGGACCTTGCCGCAAGACCTCTAGGAAAGAAGAAAATGGGTTTTTTTTCGGGGCGGGGGGCCTTATCAGACCCCTGAATTTGTAAATCTGGTACTATTATTAAATTAAATTCTGAAACTTAGTAGTTATAAGGGATAATGAATAAAGACTTGTTTGCTGTACATTCATTTAGAATGATTTATAATTATTGTATATTTACAGTAAAATCAGCTTAATATTAAAAAGAATTTACATTTTTTTTATAAATGTTGATAATCTTAATGGTTATGCGTTCGTGTATTAAGTATTTTCTCTAATAATATACAGAGTATATGGACTGTAACTTGATACACTGGGCATGTAAGATCCATGAATAAATAACACACTGCTTTGCTTTATCTACATGATATAAATATACAATATATGTATGTATATATATATATATATATATATATATATGTATATATATATATATATATATATATATATATATATATATGTATATATATATATATATGCATATATATACATATGTATAAGTGTATATATATATATATATATATATATATATATATATATATATATATATATATATGCATATGCATATATATACATATATATAAGTATATATATATATATATATATATATATATATTATTTAAGGTTTATTTATCTTGAGGTCATACTAATTTAGTATTGCCACAAGACAGGAATGGTTTATCCAAAAGCTAAGTTTGATCATAGTACTTTAAAAAAAATATTACAGTATTTTGGTTAGAAACTCTTGACTAACTTACTACGTTTTAATTTTACTCAAATAATATGATTTAATGCAACATTAAGAATAACTATATGAATTGATATTATGAAAGTAATGAGGAGTGTAGATGAAATTAAATGATTTTCCATATTCCGCTTGAGTTATAATATACATTTTTGCCAAGTAGGTTTTAAGACTTGTTTCATTGTTCAATGGCTTTTCTAAATTTATGTAATTCTGCTCTGATAATGGTCTGCCTTTATTCTTTTCAACGCTGGGTTCCAGCAACAAAAACAACAACAAAAACGACAATCGTAAGGATAAGGCTAATAATAGAAAGTGCTTCTGTTATGCATCTGTTGCATCCACTTGGCCGAAGTGAGAAACAGAGGACTCATCACGCTGGTTTAAGCCGGAAAGATTGACCACTCCCACACTTCGAGCTGTTGATGAATGAGCAAATTGATATAGGTGAATTAATGGTCTTTGATATATATATATATATATATATATATATATATATAGATATATATATATATATATATGAATATATATATATAGATAGATAGATAGATATGTTTTATATGATACACGCACACACACACACACACATATATATATATATATATATATGTGTGTGTGTGTATATATATATATATATATATATATATATATATATATATATATATATATATATATATATATATACACACACATTAGACTATGAAAATATCAATAATGAGAGATTTCCTTCTATTACAAAAATATAAGTAGTTGGATATAATTGTACTTACGCAAGCTAGATGTTCTAGTTGTTCTTAATCGTAAGTGTTGGACTTACTCGATCTAGGTGTTTTGATTGAACTTACTCGAGCTAGGTGTTCCCATTGTACTTACTCGAGCCAGGTGTTCCGATTGTACTTACTCGAGCTAGGTGTTCCTATTGTACTTGCTCGAGCTAGGTGTTCCTATTGTACTTGCTCGAGCTAGGTGTTCCTATTGCACTTGCTTGAGCTAGGTGTTCCGATTTTACTTATTCTAGTTAAATATTTTGATTTTAATCACCAGAGCTAAATGCTCCGGCTGTACTTATTTGATTTAGATGTTCTGATTCTACTTACCGAAGCTAACTGTTCGGATTGTACTTACTAGAGTTAGATGTTCCTCTATTACTGACTAGAGCTAAATATTCCGATTGTACTTACTAGAGCTAAATGTTCGAATTGTACTTTGTAGAGCTAAACATTCCGATTGTACTTAGTAGAACTAAATGTTTTAATTTTACTTGATTTCGCTAAATGTTCCCATTGCCTTTACTAGAGCTATATGCTTCCATCGTGCTGACTTGAGCTATATGTTCCCATTGTACTGACTGGAGCTAAACTCTCCGTGTTTACATACTCGAGTTAAATGTTACTATTGAACTTATTCTAGCTAAATTGTTCGATTTTACTTACTCCTGTTAAATTTCCGCATTTCACTTACTTTTGAGCTAAATTTTCCAGTTTCATCTATTTGAGCTAAACTGTCCAATTTTACTCATTTTAATTAGATCAATCCACTAGGCTTACTCAAGCTATATTGTCCGATTTTATTTATATTAACTAGATCTTCCCCTTGAGCTTACTCAAGATAAATTGTCTGATTTTACTTATATTAACTAGATCTTCCCACAGGGCTTAGTCAAGCTAAATTTTCCGATTTTACTTATATAACCTAGATATTCCCACTGGGCATACTCAAGCTAAATTGTCTGATTTTATTTATTTTAATGAGATCTTCCCACTGAACTTACTCAAACTAAATTGTCCGATTTTACTTATATCAACTAGATCTTCCCATTGTGCTTACTCAAACTAGATTGTCTGATTTTATTTATATTAACTAAATCTTCCCATTGTGCTTACTCAAGCTAAATTGTCCGATTTTACTTATATCAACTAGATCTTCCCATTGTGCTTACTCAAACTAGGTTGTCTGATTTTATTTATATTAACTAAATCTTCCCATTGTGCTTACTCAAGCTAAATTGTCCGATTTTACTTATATCAACTAGATCTTCCCATTGTGCTTACTCAAACTAGATTGTCTGATTTTATTCATATTAACTAAATCTTCCCATTGTGCTTACTCAAGCTAAATTGTCCGATTTTACTTATATCAACTAGATCTTCCCATTGTGCTTACTCAAACTAGATTGTCTGATTTTATTTATTTTAACGAGATCTTCCCACTGAACTTACTCAAGCTAAATTGTCCGATTTTACTTATATCAACTAGATCTTCCCATTGTGCTTACTCAAACTAGATTGTCTGATTTTATTTATATTAACTAAATCTTCCCATTGTGCTTACTCAAGCTAAATTGTCCGATTTTACTTATATCAACTAGATCTTCCCATTGTGCTTACTCAAACTAGATTGTCTGATTTTATTTATTTTAACGAGATCTTCCCACTGAACTTACTCAAGCTAAATTGTCCGATTTTACTTATATCAACTAGATCTTCCCATTGTGCTTACTCAAACTAGATTGTCTGATTTTATTTATATTAACTAAATCTTCCCATTGTGCTTACTCAAACTAGATTGTCTGATTTTATTTATATTAACTAAATCTTCCCATTGTGCTTACTCAAACTAGATTGTCTGATTTTATTTATATTAACTAAATCTTCCCATTGTGCTTACTCAAACTAGATTGTCTGATTTTATTTATATTAACTAAATCTTCCCATTGTGCTTACTCAAACTAGATTGTCTGATTTTATTTATATTAACTAAATCTTCCCATTGTGCTTACTCAAACTAGATTGTCTGATTTTATTTATATTAACTAAATCTTCCCATTGTGCTTACTCAAGCTAAATTGTCCGATTTTACTTACTCGAAGGAAATCGTCCTAATTTTACTAATTTAGCTTAATGTTCCTACTGTACTGGCTGGAAATATATGTTCCCATTCTGCATACTCGAGTTACTTGCAAGACTTAGCTCTTCAGCTGTATACTTACTTGACGAATATGGTCCAGAATTTGTATTTTTCTTTTTCATATAAGAAATCCCAACGTAGCCAACGGCAACAAAAACGAATAGTACGGAGATAACGATGCCAAATATGGCACCACCACCAAGTCCACCTGCAATGGGAAGATGGGCCTTGTAACTTCTAAATATAGTATTATATGCATTATTGCTCGTGCTTATTGCTTATATACACAAGGTAGATATTTTTTTTCAGCTTAAACTATAATTAATTATTTTTTTCTATATTTTCTTATTCTAACATTATTTTTGGCTATTTTTTGCACAACTTTCGAGACATTGTATTTACAATGTTAAAGACTTTTTTTTATCAACAAATATTTTGTAATACTCTGGATATAAAGCGCATTGAATCAAATATATGTAACACCCAAAATTGTGATTCTGCATGATATCTAGTTTATAGTGAAAACTAACTCCTTTTTTTCCTAGATAATACATTAAATTAATTTGTCTCCTTGTATGGTTTATCAGTAGTTTCAAAACTATTTTCACTTAGGAATTGACCTTTTTCAATATATATATATATATATATATATATATATATATATATATATGTGTGTGTGTGTGTGTGTGTGTGTATATGTATATATATATATATATATATATATATATATATATATATATATATATACATATATATATATTTATATATATATATGTATATATATATATATATACATATAAATATATATAAACCAAATCAAATTGTACAGTATAATACTCCTTTTCCTGAGTGAAAACAAAATATTCTATAACTCTTCTATCATATCATATAATATTCGAACCCATAATTATTCGCTAATTAACCTCATCCTGGTTTTACATAGAGGCTCACGAGACAGGTAAACAGTAGCTTAAAAAAAACAAAGGAGAGAAAAGTTAAAAATTACATTAAAATATGTATAGTTGAGAGGGATAATTGCCTGTCTAAATAAAACACAGGGAGGAATAGTGAAACAAATCAGTTTCCTAGAACTTAAAACAGTATATATAAGAGGGCAGTGTCTGTAAAATGCTTTTCAAATAGATGGAAGGTCCATCCATCTCGGAGGCACAATTAACAAATGACGATATTAAAGGATTAACAGACGGGCATTAACAGTTTACCTCAATTACTTATTCCTTGGAATTCCTGAATTAATCAAGTCTCGCTTTGATAAACAGAAACTGAGAGATGAAGGGGAATATGCTGTATGACAAATGAATGAAAACTGGAGTGGGCAATAGATTTAGCATTATTTGTTTGTGGTGCAGCCAGAATTAAAAACAATCTAAATTGCTGAGATGATGTAGATTATTATGATGGCTTCTTTTGCATAAAGCATTTATTTTTCTACAATCGTTTTGTGATAGTGTTAAAATGTCACTAAAAAGGAGGAATTGCTAGGATGGTAAATTTACCGGTCTGTTATTACATTCATTTTCCACATTTGTATCACAACCTAGTTTCAAAACTTCATTTAACTCTAGGTCTATTGCTCAGCATCCTTGATTTTATAAAAGGACCTTTGTTACTCAAGATCAAGGCTTAGAAGCTGACTGTAATTGAAGCAATACTGTATGAATAAGACCTTTGCATGCCTATAAGTTACACGACTTACCTCCTTCGTAAGGACCGTCTGTTGGGGGAATTGGTGGTACTGTAGGGTTTGTTGGCTCCTCGTCTGGTACTGTGAAGAAAGATTCAGCTTAAGAGAACATCTTAGAGAATATAGATATAAAATTGGCCTGATTTTAAACAGAGAATACTCGCAATATACTTATGAATTACTTTTAGAAGAGAGGACACATTTTTTGTATGTAATTTAAAAGAAGCGATTTCGGTAACATTCTGAACCTAATGAGTATGTTTGTCAACAGAATAATGTAATGTATGAATACTTAAGTAGAGTTTATAATATATGAAAAGGGATGACAAACTAATTCACATAAAATAGAAAGCTAGAATTCACTGAAATATATTTGATAAATTGTTTGTTTAGCCAAAACGATAAAAAGAGAGCAGAACAAGATATGTAAGGTGCTATAGGAAATGCTGAAATAGGGATAGCACGGACCGAATTAAGTGGATTGGTCACTAATATACATGAAATTATATACAGTATAATTACCGGAGGATAATGTGTAACTTACATACCAGGAATAAAATAAAAGTCCAACCAAGACATAGATTGAGATTATTTTTTCAGAAAGACCAAAGTATATGCGCAAGATTATGTGCATTATAAGATTGTGTTTCTCTGGCGATAGAGGATGCTTTGTAGTCATACAAGTAGTCTAAACCGATGGGAATACCTTTGGTAGAAGCCCTTTTATGTTACTCCAGTATTTATTTATCACTAATGAAATGGCCATGTGAGAGATATTTGGAATTGTATAATGAATCTATAACAACTTTTATCAAGTCCTTGACCGTAGGTGAGCTTGTTAAAACGAGCTAGATTTTCTGTTTCTTCTTCTTCTTCTTCTTGCTATTATTATTATTATTATTATTATTATTATTATTATTATTATTATTATAATTATTATTGTTGTTTTCCTTTTTATTTTGTCAATAACAGTCTACAGAGCCTGGTGGTTTATAGTGTAGGGTTCCCAGTTACATCCAGATTCCTTAGAAATTCATCACTTTCAAGTAACACGCTCTTTTGTCACTGTCCTTGGGCTATATCGACTCCTTCCTTCCGAAGATTCCGTTTCAATGACTTAGGTATGGTCCGTAGTGCTCCTATGGTTATTGGCGCTATATCTGATTACATATTCCATAACCTTCTCAATTCAATTTGTAGGTCTTAGTGTTACTGTTTTCGTTGTTTTATCGACCAGAGTGATGTCTGGTCGATGTGCTTGTATCACCCTGTCCATCCTTATACTGTAGTCCCAAAGTAGTTAAGCCAGATGATTTTCTACTACAGCTTGAGGGTGATGTTCATACCATTTGTTGCTGCATTGTATTTCATATTTTCTACAGAGACTCCAGTAGAGAGCTTCAGCCACTGCATCATGTCATTTCTTGTATTGATTCTGAGCAATTGTTGAACATTCATTGGCGATGTGGTTGGTGGTTTCTTCTTTTCCCATACTAGTACATTTCCTGCACTTTGACAAGATGTTAGTTCCGTCTATTGCTCTTTGAATATATCTTATTCTTAAAGCCTGATCTTGTGCTGCCATTACCATTTCTTCAGTTTCCTTCTTAAGCTTTCCTCTCTGGAGCCACTGACATGTTTCTTTACTGGCCATTATTATTATTATTATTATTATTATTATTATTATTATTATTATTATTATTTTATTATTATTATTATTGTTGTTGTTGTTTTAATTGTTGTTATTATTATTATTATTATTATTATTATTATTATTATTATTATCATTATTATTATTAAGAGTATAAGAATACTATAAAAAGCCCTACTTTTTGCCGCTCGACAGACGAAGCCGCGGTAGTTGTCACACGGCAGATCATTCCATTTCCCATCCCGGTGGTAGAATTCAGTGCACTGTTCATAGTCGAGGCTGGGCTCACCATCTGCCCAGTTTTGGTAATCAAAGGGCGTCCCGTCAGACCAACCCAAACCTGCGAGAGACGGTTCTTATTTTATGTTTGCTCATTTTACATTTTGGTTTGAAAAAACCTAAGGGAATGTTTCTTGATATAAGTGAAATCATCTTTGTTATATTAGATGGCAAGGTAGTTAAAAACATGTTTGTAATAAAGTCCTATTTTTAAAGAGAGTTCATTCAAACCAAAATTTCTATATTATTATTATTATTATTATTATTATTATTATTATTATTATTATTATTATTATTATTATCATCATTACTGGCTATGCTACAACCCTAGCTGGAAAAGCAAGATGCTGTAAGCCCAAGGGCTCCAATAGGTAAAAATCGCCCAGTGAGGAAAGGGAATAATGAAATAAATAAACCATATAAGAAGTAATGAAAAAATAAAATAAAATATTTGAGAAACATTAACAACAATAAAACAGAGATATGATATATAAATTATAAAAAGACTTATGTAAACCTATTTTGAAGAACTAATGGACTCGCTTCATGAAAGACGATGATATTGTGCATAGGCTGAACATTGCCTCGAGTAATTCAAAATAAACGTGGGTGTTTTATAGTAATTAGATAGATTAAGATATAATTATATCTGAGTCTTTTATCTTGGGTCATAAGTACAATAAAAATATCAATGATTTAAATGCAATATTGTAGATGTGAATTTTTTCTCTGAGGTGACTAGATAGTAAATATTTGCTAATGAAAATGAGATGTTATTTACCTAATTGCTCCTAGAAATTAGGTTCAAGCGTTTTGAATTCATATAAACCTAGATAAATCAAACTGTCAATACAGCGTGATTTTACTCCTTTAGGTAAAATTTTGATTTGAAAGAAATACTTAATTGCAATGTTTTTATACTGATGAGTTTTAAAGCATCATTTAGTCATTCTGATAACTTTCATTTTGGCAAATTTTGGAAAGTAGTGAAAATATGAAATTTCAGGAATTCAATTATTATAAGTTTAATATCATGACACTATAAGAGATTGGTTTCATAAAATCCATAAGATGATTAAAATATTTGTGAAATGTTCAGTAATGTGCAAACAAAATTATCGTCTAGCATGCACATAAAAGGATTCCTTATAACATTAACATAGCAAATTACTGATGCCAGAAATACTGTCAAACAATTTTACCGTATTACACATCATCTGACTGGATCAACTTTGATCCCCCAAGTAGTCGACAACAAAAATAAGAGAAAATTACAGTTATTCATTATAGCCATTCAGTAACAGCAGCTGCAGTTACTCGAATACTGAAGATTTCAAAATATTAACAAAGTTTCCGTCCACAAAGACAGCTTGAAAACGAAAAACACTGATTCTAATGAAACTGTTCCAGCCTGCTTAAGCCAGCCAGCCTTATCCCTCTCCTGCTTGTACCTGCCATGTTCTTTCCACCCTGAACACCCTCCCCCTAAATTGACGCAGTCTGAAACATAGCACTTATCAACAAGTCCACTGTAGGACAAAGGCCTCAGACATGCCCTTATTCATGTCTGGCATTTGGCCAATTTTCATCACCACGCTGGCCAACTGCGGATTGGTGATGTTGAGAGACTTGTCTAATCGCTCTCAGCAAACCAACCTAGTATGAATGGCCCTGATTAGTACAGATTTTCTGCTCTTGATGATACACGAACGGTATCCCCACTTAGAAAGCGGGGATATTAAACGACGCTTACCACTTGTCTTCTGAATGAGTCCAATCCAAATGTTGATATTTGCACCGCTTTGAATGCCATGCTTGAGGAAGGCGTTCTGATCGTCAGAATGGATGGACGTGAGGTTGGAGTCTAGGAACATGCAACTGTGAAAATTAACTCCGTGGCATTATTAAATATCAATATATATTCGTTTAATAGTCATATATGCATTATGACAGAAAGGCATCCATACATAAATAACGAGAGGTAGCCATCCTTTAACTCGGATATTAAACGTTTGATAATCACACGTGCACAATAATATAAACACATCCGTAAATATATAAGAAAATACGTGATCGGTAAAGTCATAAGTATTAGACTCGCTAGAAAGGAAACCCAATTTTCTGGAAAATAAATAGATTTAAAATAAAATCAAATTTGCACAATGGCTTAGAATGATTATTGGTCAAAATAGTTATTATAGTTCCTGAAAATTATTATTATTATCATTATTTTTGCTCCATTGCTATTATTGTTACTCTCATTTGTAGTAGTGGCAATTATTATTATTATTATTATTATTATTATTATTATTATTATCAAGGTTGTAGCAGTTATTATTATTATTATTATTATTATTATTATTATTATTTTTATTATTATTATTATTATCATCAAGGTTGTAGCAGTTATTATTATTATTATTATTATTATTATTATTATTATTATTATTCTACATTGAACGAAAATAAAGAACTTTCGAAGCAAGACTTGGCATACATTACATATTTGATAGTTATGTAAATCTCTTAATATGAAATGGGGATAACAATTGCTTATTATCATTGATATTATTATTATTATTATTATTATTATTATTATTATTATTATTATTATTATTATTATTATTATTATTATTATTATTATTCGAATACGACCTCGGAACTTACTGTGCATGCGCATCATTCCAATTTTTTACGTCAGTTACGATCAGGTAACAGTATGGTCCAGGTAAAGAACTCCAGGTATCATCCGGGCAGTGACCTGTTATTGGTGGTCCAGGTGAGGGAGCCTGTTCTGGATTGATAAAGAAACCAGGTCAATGTTAATCTATTTATAAATCTACGTTTATCCATCTTTTTTTTTTTATTAAGTAGGGGTATAAATTATAATAACAACATTAAACATTTATGGCAAGACAAGTAATATGAATATCTTAATACTAAGGCTAAGGGATCTGAATTCATACATACATACATATATACATACATTTACTTGTTTCTTTGTGATCAAGACAATAGTGCCTTTAAATATATAAGAGGGAATGCATACATATGCAAGCATTTAGAGAGAGAGAGAGGGGGGGGGGTGTTCTGCAGGGAAATAAGATAACACGTAATATATGTTATCATTTACTGAGAGAGAGAGAGAGAGAGAGAGAGAGAGAGAGAGAGAGAGAGAGAGAGAGAGAGAGGGTTAACACGTTATATTATATCTTGTCATTTACTGCATTGAGAGAGAGGGTGAAATAAGATAACACATTACATTGTATCTTATCATTTACTTTAAAAAGAGAAGGGGGGGGGGCGCCTCTGCAATGAAAAAAAAGATAGCAACTTTTATCATATCTTATTATTTAGTTGATCAAATCAATGCAAAAGAGTATGAATTAACCTTACCCTCCGAATGTTTACACAAGAACGGTTTCAGTTCCTCGCATCTTTCATTGTACCAAAGGCCATCCTCAGAGTCCATCATGACACAGTTTTTGTCAGTGACGTTGACCTGGGGTTGTCCCTCTCCCCAATTCGTGTATGTCACTGGCCAGTTATCTGACCATTGGTAAGTGCTTTGTAACTGTTCATAAAAAAAAGATGACCGTGAGTAATTCTATCATCTGTTTTGATTATTTCAGATGTTTGCTTTAATTTTCTCAAGTTCTGGTTATATATCTGATTAGGAACAAAATTAAGTTAGTTTGTATTCAATAGCGTAATTGACTGTTTAAATCAGTATTCACTAAGATTTTTAATTCGTGTTCGTGTTTCGAATATTTCTCATGCAATCAGCCAATCAGTTCAAGAATTAGTTAACATATTTCCAGCAAGATGGCAAGGGTAAAATAAATTCTAATCTTTTATTTGTTGCATTCAAAATATAGATTAGAATTTAGTACCACCCTAATATTTTGATTGACATGCCCCTACCTCTTTATTATTCAGACCTATCCACGGGTTCAAAATGTTCTCATCCTGGCCAAGAACCCAGAGGAAGGACCCTTGGTGAATGCTGTAAGCTGAAGCCAAATGAGCTCCTTCCGCTGCACATGCTTTCTCTGCGTCCTGATGAAAGTTATGAAGTAAAGAAATATGCTAAAGAATTTTTTTTTTCAAGTATTAATGCAAAGCTAATGTAAGATGCTTATATTGCTAATCGTAAGGAAGTTATGTTTTTAAATGGTACCTCATAAATATATTTGAAACCTTTTACAGAAAACTCACTATGCTTTTTACGTTAGGTATGTCAGAGCTAGTTATTCAGAAAAGAAGCAATAGTTCTTAAGATGGACTTTCATTTTCTCATCTCTTAACTTTATGAAACAAAAATAGAATCCTCTATGGTATTTTTCATTTTTTTTATATATATATATATAAAGACAGCATATTTCTTAGCTCCAAAGTTATCTGTTATCTTGCGTAAGTTAGCAAGAAGAGGGGCTTTTAGCACTTGTTGGAGAATTTGTAATGTTACTCCTCTATGTAAATGTGTTTGTAGTAGCTCAAGTCCCACTGATTACCGCCCAATTTCCATAATTCCCATATTATCTAAAGTTTTGAACGTCTTCTGGCAAAAGGTCTTAATAGGTTTGCTGAAGGTAATCATCTATTCCCTAGTTTGCAATTTGGTTTTCGTAAAGGCCTTTGATCATGTGATGCCCTTCTTACAATCTCCAATGCTGTACAGAAATCCCTTGATTGTGGTCAGGAAGTTCGTATGATTGGCCTTGATTTTAGTGCTGCCTTTGACCACATTAATCATGAGGCCCTTGTTTTCAAACTCAAACAGTTGGGAGTGGATGGGACGTTTCTTAGCATTATTATTGATTTTTTAAGTATTAGATCTCAAAGAGTTGTTGCTGATGGGCACCATAGTGAGTATAGGAATGTGGTATCCGGTGTTCCACAGGGTAGTGTTCTTGGCCCATTACTTTTCATACTATATACACATAACATGTGGTTTCGCCTAGAAAACAAGCTTGTTGCATATGCAGATGATGCTACTCTCTTTGCATCAATTCCATCTCCTGAATGTAGATCTAGGGTTGCTGAATCCCTTAATAGAGATCTAGCTGAAATTAGTGCATGGTGCAAATTATGGGGTATGAAATTGAATCCTAACAAAACTGAAAGTATGTTTGTATGGAGGTCAAGGACGGTGGCTCCGCAACATCCGGATCTTAGTATTGATAATGTTTCTTTGAATTTGTATGCCTCTTTTGAAATTTTAGGTGTGATTCTTGAGAGCAAATTTACTTTTGAGAAACACATTAGGTCTGTGTCTGCTTCAATTTCACAAAAAAATTGGTCTCATTCGGTGATCAATCTATTCTGAAGAAGTGTTTTAATTCTTTCATTCTACCTTGTTTTGAGTATTGTTCTCCTGTCTGGTCTTCAGCTGCCGATTCTCATCTTAATTTGTTGGCCAGAAACTTACGGTCTATTAAATTTCTTATTCCTGATCTAGATATTAATCTTTGGCACCGTCGTTCAATTAGTTCATTATGCATGTTGCATAAGATTTTTCATAACTCTGACCATCCTTTACATTCAGATCTCCCTGGACAAATCTATCCTGTTCGTAATACTAGACAGGCAGTTAATTCCAATGGTCAGGCTCAATACTACACAGTATTCTAGAAGTTTTATTCCAGCTGTGACCAAGTTGTGGAATGATCTTCCTAATCGGGTAGTTGAATCAGTAGAACTTCAAAAGTTCAAAGTTGCAGCAAATGTCTTTATGTTGACCAGGCTGACATGAGTCTTTTTATAGTTTATATATGACATATCTGTTTTGGCGTTGTTAATAGTTTATATATGACACATCTGTTTTGACGTTGTTACTGTTTTTAGAATGATTTATTGTTAATTTGTTCTCATTATTTATTTATTTCCTTATTTCCTTTCCTCACTGGGCTATTTTTCCCTATTGGAGCCCTTGGGCTTATAGCATCTTACTCTTCCAACTAGGGTTGTAGTTTGGCTAGTAATAATAATAATAATAATATAATCTCTAATCAGGCCCGTAACTGATATTCAAATGAGTATTAACTCCATTATTTCTTAAATATTATTTTGCCATTTTCAATGCTAGAATTTAAAGAGGGTAATTATTTGAAGTCCGAAGCTGAATAGTACTTTTTATTCAATGTCCAAATTCAGAACTTTATTTTGTACCTGTTAAGAATTTTATATAGTGCAATGAGATGTTTATTTTGGGTTATATATCTAAATTATGGCCTTGTATGTAAAATGATGTATGATAATCACCAAATAAGGAATACTCGTCCGGAATAAAAAGAATTAATGTCAAATCAGGTGGTCTATCAGATGTTCATCTCGACAATTGAGTCATAAGTTGGGTGTATTCAACAAATATTCTTTGATTACAGTAGAGAACAGAACTTTCAGCTAGAAAGAAAAAAAAGACAAGACTTTACTTACTTCCCATGACATTAATGTTTTTTCTGGCCTGTAGCACTCGCCTAGATAACTGTAGTAGTTCTCATACGGAGCGTCACATTTAGGCAAAGAGGAAGGCTCTGTTATTGATGGATCTGGAATAAAACAGCGATATTAGATTTTGTCTTTATATATTTGTATATAAACACATATATACTGTATATATGTATGTATATATATATGTGCATATATATACATATATATATGTGTATATGATATATATATATATATATATATATATATATATATATGTGTGTGTGTGTGTGTGTGTGTAAATTTCTACATCTTCAACAGAAATGCAAGGTTGCTACCCATCGTTCCAGTAGAAGCATTGTCTTGACATATATATACACACACACACATATATATATATATATATATATATATATATATATATATATGTATATATATATGTATATATATATGTATATATATATATATATATATATATATATATATATATATTCAATTAAGACATATATTATATTCCTCCTAGTATCTGGATTCTTTCTATATTTCGGGATAAGTGACCCAAGGATGAATCAACTCAAAGATAATAGCTTCTGGTCGGCCGGGGAATCGAACCCGGGTCCGAGAAACTGAGGTGACAGTGACATTCCATCTAGCCACAAAGAGAAATGGTATGTCAATGTCACCTCAGTTTCTCGGACTTTCGTTCGATTCCCCAGCCGATCAAAAGCTATTATCTTTGAGGTGATTCTCATTGGGTGTCTGATCCCGAGGTATAGAGAGAATCCAGATATTAAGAGTGTAATGCATGGCTTATGTGAATATGAAAAACACTTCTAAATGTATATATATATACATATATATATATATATATATATATATATATATATATGTATATATATATATATATATATATATATATATATATTATGTATATGCGTGCGTGTTTGTATGCATGTATCTTTTGTAGTTTATTTCTTTCCTTGTTTCCTTCCCTCACTGGGGTATTTTCACTGTTGGAACCCTTAGGCTTATAGCAGCCAACTTTTCCAACTAAAGTTGTAGCTTAGCTTGTAGTGATAATAATAATAATAATAATAATAATAAAACCTTTAATCAATCTCACCTTGTTTCATGGCACAAATGCTACCCTGATAGTAGTAATATGAAACATCATTCATCAGCCCTGTTGGATAAATTGCTACAACGTTTTGCTCCTGAAAAGAAAAGGAAAATGAAATAATATTTGGTACACATATTGGACAATGGTTTCGCAGAGGAGATGATCTGAAACAAAAGAGAATTATTATTTGCAACTAAAACATTGTTTTCGTTTACACGTACATATATATGTCTACATTTGAATATATGTGTATATATGCATATATATATATATATATATATATATATATATATATATATATATATATATATATATATATATATACTGTGCATATATAATTAAATTCATTTTAAACTTTGACTTTTTTAGCCAGTACTAAACGTTCATATAATATTTTGCTATCACTTATACTACACTTCATGAGATATGTAACATTAAAGAAAAGTGAGTAATAATAGTGTAAAATCACATCGCATAGTATGGAGAATACATGATTTTTTTAAACATCATTTATAGTATGGTGACAGTATAATTAGCTAAACAAAACATGACATGAAAGCTTTGTTTGGAGTGAGAATCACATTCTATGTTGACTTATACTTTTGGTAAAGGAAACTCATCTATAAAAAAACATTTGTCTAAACTCAATTTTTTTTTTAATGAGGTACCTTTGCACCGACGCGCAGCGGTGCCCTTTTAGTTCGGAAAAGTTTCTGATAGCTGATTGGTCGGACAAAAATACTTCCGACCAATCAGCTGTTAGGAAACTTTATGCCCTAAAAGGGCACCCCTGCGAGTCGGTGCAAATCTGCCTCGCTGAAAAGAATTGACTATAGTTACATTACTATATCTTACCGACATATACTGTCCATTAGGCTCGCCAGGTGCCCAAGGAGTGTAGTCTGTTGTTGATTGATCCACCCAGACATATTCTTGCATTTCGTATTTCATTCCTATCCAAGCATCGGCGCCATTTATTCCAATCAGCATTGTTATATATGCTGTCATAGAAGAGGAAAAATTGTTTTATACATTTATAGAAATGATTAAATGAAGGAAAATAACATTTACGTTCGTCCTCTAATAGAGAATTAGTTGATTTGAAATATAAATGATATATTAAGTTCAAGTCTGTACTTAAGTGCATGTATACAAAAGCAACAAGTTTACTAGTCAGTATTTATTGTTATATGTAGATTAGTTGTCTGTATATTTACACATGTGCAAAACTATTCGTTTAGTCAATGATGAAAATCGAATTTTCCATTCAGTGTCTATAAAGTAACTTTAAGGATTGTGTTATAAACGAATATTTATGCAAACACGTTAACGACATTTAGCCAACCCCCGACCCCCATTTCGTATTTGCAAGTAATTGTTTAGTGATCATACAACTTATGTTTTTCTTTGGTTCAAAAGATGATTACGTTACTCTTTTATCAGATTGTCTTTAGAGGTGATGTTGCTACCATAAACCCTACGGCCTGGAGGGATGTAGACCAAGGGTGGTTCACAACCTGCCAAATGGGAACTAAGTCACTTAGCCACGTGACCACATTGATTAATTGTACAAAACGAATTTTACAATTATATGCATATTTGTGTTTTACAGGAATTGAATTTTGTTTCTATAGTTTTGTTAGCTTATCTCCTTAGTTTTTAGTCTTCTTTTCATGTTTAAATATTCATTAAGTAGGTCATTCTTGAGGTTTTCACACCCCTTGTTACGCTTCAATTAGTTTTTGTTCTTTTATTTGTTACGAATTCAATAGATACAAGCGTACTTCTTATTTATAATCCTTAAACTTTCTTCAGATCTTACCCATTTCCTTCGGAGTATGAAGACTAACCAAATTAGCACCGGCATGCTGATCTTTACAATTGCTTGCGGCGTCGTCGAAGTACTTTTCGGTTTGCACGAGCTTGAAGCACCTTCCTGTTGCGACTGGAGAAAATTCAAAGGTTTTAATTGTGATCTTCATGAGCGTTCGTGTGCCCAGACACTGAGACTTATTAATGTGATTAATAGGTTGGATTAATTAGAATTATTTAAAACTTGAAATAAGAGACTAGAAAAGTGCTGTCTAGACGGCCAAAAGAGGTTATTAGAAATATTGTGCGTCAAAATTGGTCAACACAATTTTGTATTATTCATTTATGAATAGTTTTATCTATTTTTATTAATGAGCTAATTTCCATATATTTTAGATGTATTATCATTAAACTTGTATTGATTCAGGAAAGTACTGCTCTTGGCGACATACAAGTTACAATTGATAAAAAAATATTAAGATCGTGACTCATAACCTATAGTTCTCCGGAAGTTTGGCTAATTTTTCAAAGCATGTAGTATTCTAACAATGAAATTTAAGCAAGAAGGAATTATTCATTAACTTTATGTTATAGAGGATTATTCTCTGCAATATTTACTGAATCTATATCAATAGATGTTTGAATTATTCATGGTGCAAATACTATATCCACTTACCCACATGAACCCATCCCTCTGGACAATTGCCAGCAGGCACCACTGTTGTTGCTGGTGGGGGAAGTGTGGCTCCTTTAGGCCTTTTACACACTCTCCCTGTAAGGTGTCCACAATTCTTATCGTTCCATACGCCCAATCTTCGATTGTACATTTCAATACAGTCCTCTTGGTCTGTTAGGGAGGATAGTAGTTTCATGGATGTAAATTATTATTATTATTATTATTATTATTATTATTATTATTATTATTATTACTCGTCAACCTCCAACCCTAGTTAGAAAAGCAAGATGCTATAAGTCCAAGGGCTCCACAAGGAAAAAATAGCCCAGTGAAGAAAGGAAACGAGGAAATTAATAAAAGATATGAGAAGTAATTAAAAATTAAAATAGAATATCTAAATAAAACATTACCATCATTAAAACAGATAATTCATATATAGACTATAAAAATGATCTAATAAGTTTCCCTAAGAAATATAAGGATTAGTAGGAATGGGTTTTTATTAAATATAAAACCAGGAGTGGATAATGCTTTAAAGTTATATCATGAGTGAATAATTTTGCTTAAACTCCATAATAATACAATAGTAATTGATTCTGCCTTTGGTGAAAAGGCTCCTAAATGACAGACACTAAGGAAAAAGATAAATAAGATGTTTCTGGTTCATTTGACATTCAAAATGTAAACTAATCCAAGTTTTATCAATAATACAAATAGTGCTGAAAAGTAATCAGGATTAAGAATGAAAATATCTTCTGTGCACTATCATAGGAAAAGAAGTGCACGATACATACCACCAACATGAAATATACTTTTGACTAACCAAAATCATATTTCCATCAAAGAATCAGAAATCTGCTGTAAATTGCAAAAGAATATTGTTGCAAAAGATCACAGAAATCACGTATAGATTTAGCAGTATGTTTAGTTACAAACATTCTGTAAAAAGGTACATACCCATGTAACTATTGGGTTCTCCAGGGGCCCAGTTGTCATAGGTAAAAGGGCTTCCATCCACCCACTGGAATCCGGAGTCTTCCAGGGCCCTTCCGCCCAACCAGACACCATTGTCTGATGACTGATCCAGCTGGGAAGGGAGACAGATATCAATGATTTCAGTGAGTGATATATATATATATATATATATATATATATTCATATATATATATTTATATATATACATACATATATTCCTTATATAATCAAGATCTACATGTCCGGCTGTATGCATATATATATATATATATATATATATATATATATATATATATATATATATAGAATATTCCCTATATAATGAAGAGCTAGTGGTCCGGCTATATATACAGTATATATATGTATATAAATATATATATATATACATATATATATATATATATATATATATATATATATATATATATATATATATATTTCGTTCCGGTCACGCTCAGCGGCATTGCCGGATGTATGAATACTCCGTTTCTCCTGGTCACTCGAGTAAGGGGCAAGGGAGTAGTCATACCCTGGTAAGAGGGGGTACCCCGAGAGGTACATTCGGAAACCATAATCTGTGTGTGTGCGTATGTGCATATATATTTAAATATTTAGCCGTCTTTTTTTACGCCTCCTATACACTAGTATGCATATATATATATATATATATATATATATATATATATATATATATATGTGTGTGTGTGTGTGTATATATATGTATATATATATATATATGTATATGTATATATATATATATATATATATATATATATACATATATATATACATGTATATATATATATATATATATATATATATATATATATGTATATATATGTATACATATATATATATATATATATATATATATAATGTATGTATGTATATATAGATATATATACATATATATATATGTATATATATATATATATATATATATATATATATATATATATATTAATCTGATTTTCTTATTGCCATTAGAAATAGATAGTGGAAACATAATGAACAGTGACCTATGATGTCATAGACGCGATGAATAAATAAAAAGAAAAGTGGAGGTGTAATTGGTTTTGTGTTTTAACTTGAAATTCAAGTTATTAGAAAGTGTGGGATAGACACCGAAGAAGAAAGGGTGTTTTATTATGTTAAGTAGATATACATATTACACTATCATATAAGCATATAATTGACGGCTTTCATTTAAGGTATTCTATAACTGATAGATTGAAGGTAAAAAAGATAAGTAAATAAAGAAGGACGATAGTTTTTTTTCTAAACATCAGTCATGAGAGCAAATATGGTTTTATTCTCTTTAGTCTTTTCTCCCACGATTTCAATTACAGAATAATTCAGCAGATTATATGTATATATATATATATATATATATATATATATATATATATATATATATATATATATATATATATATCATAATCATCTCTCCTTACGCCTATTGATGCAAAGGGCTTCGGTTTGATTTTTCCACTCGTCTCTGTCTTAACATTTTTAATTCTGAACTAGGTAATTATGAATGGAGAAATATTGAATATATATATACATGTATATATATATATATATATATATATGTGTGTGTGTGTGTGTGTGTGTGTTTGTATGTGTGTTGTGTGTGTGTGTTTTTTTATTTTTTAAGTGTCATCCCAAACTCATATTTACCTTTTTATTCCGACCCAACCCCACAAAAATCGAAAACCTCCACGATACTTTTGAAACCTAATCAAGAATATATATAAACTGTACATCAGTAATACCCAACAACCATAAAATAACCTTGCTATAGTTAACCGTGATTTAACATATCAATAACAATCACCATAGACTCAATGAAGAAGTTTTCCTCGACGTCGGTGATTGACACCAAATGGGATCCTTCGGCCTGACACAGCTGAACGGACTTGTCCCAGGACTGTGGATCTTCATCCGCTTCAGAGACAAATTTGTAACAGTGATCCTTGAAGACATACCAAATGCCATCGCCATCGACGCACTGCTGTGGCGGGTTGAAAGTGGGCGGGGTTAAGGTGGTGACGATTGTTCCTAAAGGCAGAAAGAAGAATTAATAAATAATAAGATAAATCATACTGTAGTAGTCACTGCTGGGAATTAACGTATGACGGTCTGACGTGATGAATTATTAACTTTTCTATTTTTCAGTCAAAAAACAGAAAACAAAATTAGTAAGCAATTAGATAAATGTCTGTATTAGTTACTGTTGGAAAATAATATATGTCAGTTTCGCGTGATGAATTATTAACTTTTCTATTTTTCTGTCAAAAAAAAAAGCTGAACAAACATTAATAATCAGTTAAATAATTAGGTCCGTATTATTCACTTTTGGAAGAAAATAATAATAATAATAATCAATTAGATAAATGAGTCTGAATTAGTCACTGATGGAGATTGAAATATGTTAGTTTCACGTGATGAATTATTAACTTTTCTATTTTTCAGTAAAGAAAAAATAATCAGTTAGATAATTGAGTCCGTATTATTCACATTTTTTTGGAAATTGATATATGTCAGTCTCAAGTAATGAAGTGTTGATAATATTCAATTAGTTAATTGAGTCTGTATTAGTCACTGTTGGAAACTAATATATATCAGTCTCACGTGATATATTAATAACTTTTCTATTTTTCAGTAAAAAAAATGATAATTCGATAAATGAAACTGTATAAGCCACTGTTGGAAATTAACATATGACAGTCTCACGTGATGAATTATTAACTTTTCTATTTTCAGTGAAAAAAAAATAATAATAAGCAATTAGATAACTGAGTGCATATTATTCAGTGTTTTATTTAAAAAAATTAATAAGCAATTAGACCAATGAATCATTATTATTCACTGTTGGAAGTTAATATATGTCAGTCTCACGTAATGAATTATTAACTTTTCTATTTCCAAATATTTTTTGGGATGTATCCTATACTTGAAGCCTGAAAATCCTGTGTCATTCTCCCGTGAGGAATTATTAAATTCTATATTTCCAAATGTCTATTTGGATATATTTTATACAGAAAATCTGAAAATCATATATTAGTCTCACGTCATGAGTTTATTAACTGTTCTATTTTCAAATACTTTTTTTTTATATATACTATACTGTAATTCTGAAAATCCAGTATCAGTCTCACGTAATAAATTATTAACTTTTCTCTTCCCAAAGAATTTTTTGGTTATATTCCATACTTAAAGCCTTAAAATCCTAAACTCAAAATTATTTTGAGAAGTGACCATCAAAGTCAAGATCTAAAGGACTGGTAATTGTTCAATGGTAACGTATAAGCTCTATATTGTATGTTTTTCATTCAAATATAAAATTGTAATGAAACAGACTCGTTTATCAGTTCGGGTTTTTATCTGTTATGCTGAAATGTTAGATTTTATTTACTTTTCAGTTCTGTGAATGTGTTACTCCTGAAATGCCTATTGTTTGTTTTCAAGGCACCAGCCGCCCGTTGAAATACTACCGCCAGAGAGTTATGGGGTCCTTTGACTGGCCAGACAGTACTACGTTGGATCCTTCTCTTTGGTTACGGTTCTTTCTCTTTGCCTACACATACGCCGAATAGTCTGGCCTATTCTTAACAGATTCTCCTCTGTCCTCACACACCTGACAACACTGAGGTTACTAAACAATTCTTCTTCGCTCAAGGGGTTAACTACTGCACTGTATTTGTTCTGTGGCTACTTTCCTCTTAGTAAGGGTAGAAGAGACTCTTTAGCTATGGTAAGCAGCTCTTCTAGGAGAAGGACACTCCAAAATCAAACCATTGTTCTCTAGTCTTGGGTAGTGCCATAGCCTCTGTACCATGGTCTTCCACTGTCTTGGGTTAGAGTTCTCTTGCTTGAGGGTACAATCAGGCACACTATTCTATTTAATTTCTCTTCCTCTTGTTTTGTTAAAGTTTTCATAGTTTATATAGGAAATATTTATTTTAATGTTACTCTTCTTAAAATATTTTATTTTTCCTTCTTTCCTTTCCTTACTGGGCTATTTTCCCTGTTGGGGCCCCTGGGCTTATAGCATTTTGCTTTTCCAGCTAGGGTTGTAGCTTAGCAAATAATAATAATAATAATAATAATTGTGTAGATATTTTTTATGAAGGGGGATAATTATGGTGATGAAAATGATAATAAGAAGATTATGGCACATATGACTACGATAATAATAACATAATGATAACAAAGAAATTTTGGACCTGTATGTGAGTTACAAATTTTGCGAATCCCTAAATAATAAGCTAAAAATAACCATAGATGATATGGTCGCTAAATGAAAGTCGACTCCTTTTCCCAGAGACAAAAAATAGTCATTAATCAGGTACAAAGCCTAAAAAACAGACATTTGTCTATTCGTATGGAGGCCCTCTGTTAAAGTAATGATGTTAGCCATTGTCCTGACAGTGTCATTGCATCTAAATAGATGATGGAATTTGTGTAGGGGAATTAAAATCTTGATAAACCGATCCTTTGCTGACATAAGTCCCTATTTATAGTTTATATGTGAAAGATATGTTTAATGCTGTTACTGTTAAAATATTTTGTTTTAATTGTTCATTGATTCTCTTGTACTTTATTTATTTCCTTTCCTCACTGGACTATTCTTCCTTGTTGGAGCCCTTGTGCTTATAGGGTTCCTGCTTTTCCAGCCATAGGGTTATAGCTTAGCTAGCAATGATAATGATGATAATAATAATGATAACAATAATGTATCTAGATGACAGTATTTCTCACCTTCAACCGTCTCGCATATATATGGAAGATGTGATTCACACACTGAGCATGACAGCGCTGTGGTCTGCCTGTTAATGGATCCACAGTTTTCATGATCATGCATTTCGGGCTGGCCGTCTGCCCAGTGCAGGTAGTCGATGGAAGATCCATCTGTCCAGCGTTTATCTGTGGATGTAAGAAACCCTATTGGAGATGAAGTCTTTCGTGATTCCTTTAAAACTGGTACCTGCCGAAATGTGAAAATTAGAAATGACAAACTTCTATGTGAAATGTCCAAACTATACAAGTCAGTATTCTAAATTGTTGATGATTTGTGATGATGTCCATCGATTATTAAATGGAATTCAAGTTGAACAGTAAACCTTATGAAGAAACATCAGAAAAATTTACCTTCTATCTCTAAATTAATTAAAGCTATCTTTAGAATACTAAAGATTTTAACTTTATTATTCTAAATTAAGATTTTCTACTCTACAAGCTACTGGGGTACATATATATATATATATATATATATATATATATATATATATATATATATATATATATATATATATATGAAAAAAACTGATTTACGTAAAGTTTGCAAGGAGAGTATTTCAGCATACTCTTCTCCTATTTGACTGTGATGACCCCACTTTAACATAATAGCTATTTCCCAAATGCATACGGAATTTAAGAAGGATTGCTTTAAAACTGTACATCCTTTGCCTTTACACGAAATAGTAAAATTTGCATCTTCTGTATCGGGTTACAAGACAGAACAATTTTATCCCAGTACCAACTCCAGGTACACTGTTAAAAATTTGCCGTAAAAAAGCGGTAAAAATCCGGGAATAAATGTTGCCAGTCATTTACCGTTTTAAAAACGGATAAATTACGGTCGCCTCCATGTTACTAAAATACGGCCGAGAACAGTATATTGTTACGGAGAATTCCCTATTAAAATTACCTTTTTTTAACAGTGTATTGCACGGTATGGTGTAGATTGCCTTGCCTATAGCAAACACGGGCTCTTGCACTGAGGCAGGCCGTAAGTAAATTATGGCTGTGAAAGAGATATATCATATCAACACGAATGACGGACAGGATGATGATGAGATCGAGGTCTATAGACCTTGGATGAGATGAGATGGGATGGGATGACAACAACATGATAACGGTGGCAGGAGCCCGAAGCCCGGACGAGGTGCCTCAAAGCAGACGTAGTCGACCACACCAAGGCCGTCTCGAAAGACGGCCTTGACGACACCCGGTTCCTCTTCGGTCCTGGAGAAATTTGATCTTCTCTTATTGTAGCCCGAAAAGGAATCCAGGATGGTGGTAGGAAAAAAAGAAACTTGTAGATACTACTTAAAGGGTTTTCATCTCTGAAGCGATGTGTGTAAAATGGCTGGTTGGTAACAGTGACTTTATACACGATGGGGAAAATATGAGTACAAAGAGGATATAATTGCTATAAATAAAGATTTTCTGCATAATTATTAGAGGAGGGTCCAGTATATTATTTCAGTCATTTTGTCTATTTTACAACTCAAACATTTCAAGGTACACAAGATAAACGTAGATTGCAATCAGGAAAATTACTTATGAAATTGTTATCTCAAAATTATATAATTAGATAATGTTAATTAAACAGGGTAGCTGTAAAAAAAGATTCACTTTATTATTTATTTATCGAAATTGTTTTTGGTTTCAGCTTTCTTGGGGAAAAGGAAATCGCTAATAATCAACACAAAGACGTATTCTAAAGACCACACTTATCTTTGAACTAACTACCACATTAGATTTTAGTAACTTTGTAAGAGTTAAAAAGGCCATCTTACCTGCTTGAGTGTCCAGTTCGAGTCCAACCCAGAATCTTTCGTAGTCATATGTACCATGCATCCACACTAATCTGGGAAGAGATTCTGGTATGAATTTATATATTGCCAGTCTTAAAAAGATACATTTATTCATACTAGACATTCATTTATGTTTCAAATGTATTATATAGTATTATATCAAGTATGGCATTGTGCAGGTTACATTAATTTATATCATTTTTACGGCAAAAATTACTAATATGATGAGCATGTAAAAATTAGGCGAGTATTCATGAAATCATATTTATAGAAAGAATGGGTATTAGAAGGTGTCCATTATTAAGTCGATTTAAGAAATTCAGAATCCTTTTTAGTACAACTTATCACTGTGAATCTTACTGTTGTATATCTGCCTCCTCTTCACGACTGTTAATGCTTACTAGATGACCACCGTAAGCTTGGCAAATTTTCTCAGCTTCATACCACGTATGAGTATCAGAATAGACCTGAAGATGTATATTTTTATAGAAATGTTATTACAAATCAACATTTTGAAGGTAAATTATACTCTGCCTTTTGCTTGTAAATGGTTTCCTCAATATATTAGTTAGTTTTTTTTTTACTATGCTTTCGAGTTTTTATTGGCTTTTGGTATAATTATGCAATGCCCGTGCAAAATATGTAATATCCATGGTGAATGGAAAAAATTATATTTCTCGCGTGATTCCCTATGAGATATATATGGAAAACTACAGCTTACTAATGTAAACCAATACACATATGATTAAAAATCATACGTTATAGTAGGAGATGACTGATGGCAATTGAATAAAAATGTGTCAGTTATTGTATTTGGGCATCTTCGGAACTGAAAGGCAGATTTTAGATAATGTATGAATTATTAAGCTACTTAGCTACTTCCATCTAGCTTTCTATCCTCTTATAACTGTTACTTCACCGTGTAACTTTGGGGGTTTCCCTTAGTTCTAACCTGCTCTGAACGTTCTCCTTAGCCAAAGTGCCTGGCATTAAGGCCCTAATTTTACGTTACTTAGAAAATGTTGATGAAACTTGTCAGATTTTTACTAGATGATCTATTCCTGATGTAATATAAAAACCATGGAAGAGGTGATTATATTTACATTTTTTATAATGTAATTGACATACTTCCTGAGTTAACCTTACATAAGCTAACTTGCGGTATAGTGTACTGCGTGACATTGTTTGGATCACATCACCTACCAACCTTATTGGGCACTGATTAACTGTTAAGATCTCGGTAAAAGGTAGTTACTGGTGTACCGTTAAAACTAGCGGGAAATTAGCCACATATTTCTTTACAAGATTTGGTAATCATATAAAACTAGCTAGCTTCTCATATGGAGTTCTGCAAGTAATGAATTCTTTGGTACCTGGGTGCAAAAATTAAATTAAGTTATATTGGAAAGTAATGCTTTCGCAAGAAGTTCTGGGTCTGCACTTCAAACTTATTCTTTGTTTTTATTATTTAGATATTCTAAATGTTTGGTGTTAATATTTCTTTTATAAACCCCATCCAGTTTTTAAAACCTATTATTGTCTAGAAAAACATTGTATTATTTACTTTTAAACCATAGCATTATTTACTAAAGCTAATGATGTTTTTCATAAGCCAATCAGTTTTTTGTAAGATGTAAGTGAAATTACAATAAAGGGTTTTCATAATTAGCCTTCTATTTCTTTTATGAAACCCATCCAGTTTTTAAACCTGTTATTGCCTAAAAATTGTATTGGCTAAAGTAATTATGTTTTTTCATAAATCAATCAGTTTTTTGTAAGATGTAAGTGAAATTTCAATAGAGGGGTTTCATAATTAGACTTCAATTTCTTTTATAAACTCCGTGCAGTTTTTTTTTTTTTTTTTTTTGCTTTTACCTATTATTGCCTAAAAAATGCATTGGCCAAAGAAATTATGTTTTTATAAGTCAATCAGTTTTTGTGAGTTTTAAGTGAAATTACAATAGAGGGATGTCATAATTAACGTTCAAAGTTTACACTGAAATAATTGTTGAAGGGTTGAAAGTTAAACTTTTCCTTTACCTGGTAACAATGGCCCGAGTAATGACTCCATCCATCCAAACAGTTGGTACCATGAGTTGGTGTGGGTTCCGGTGGAAGAGTTGTATAACCCATACGATCATATTCACCTGTTCAGCCCAGCGAAATATAAACAGTTTTTTATCAAACTCTTAAGGAAATCTTTGGTATTTTTTTCTTTCCTGTTTGCTTTACAGTAACATAAAATCTATATCATCAATCAACAACAGCAACGTTAATATACGCCATGGGATTCAAGGGGGCGTGGGGGTATGCTATAGCACAACATACTTACACACATAATGTAGTTCTTCTTCACACCCATCAACCTTATACAACCCTGTTGCACGATCATCCCCTGTTATCTTAACACAATCGCCTGCTGACAAATCTGAAAAAAAGATAACCTTTGATATGAAACATGGCTACTCTTTGCTTTATCTTTTGTTTTTCAACAATTCTACTAAAATAAGGTACTTAAGGCTTGATTCTGGAGACCACACTAAATACATCTGGAAGATATATAAGTTCCAGCTTATATCGTTTATTTATTTCCTTATATCCTTTCTTCACTGGGCTATTTTTCCCCGTTGGAGCCCTTGAGCTTATAGCAACTTGCTTTCCCAACTAGGGTTGTAGTTTAGCTAGTAATAAGGATTATAATAAGAGGAGCTAATTAAGGGACTGGTACCGTCAGCCCACCCTACAAGGTGCACTTGCAGCATCACTTTGGCTTCTATCCAGTTGCACTTCGATCCTGAATGGCCTTCCAGACCCCAACACCGGGCCACATAACCTACATTAACAAATCTAAATCCAAATCCTTACAGGGACAAATACCACTTTAAATCGATTTCAGCCTATGAGAGAGACATAAATCCTGACAACCTTATGATTGAAAAGTAATCAAGCCAGTTGAACCGAATGGCTATTTTTTTATTTTTTATTTTAGAAAGATGATGCAATAAAACTTATTATTAACTCATATGGTTAACGCCAGAAAGAGCTGTCTCACTTATTTGCCATGTGATCTTCGTGAGTGTCAATACTACACAGTATTCTAGAAATTTTATTCCAGCTTTGACAAAATTGTGGAATGATCTTTCTAAATGGGTCATTTAATCGGTAGAACTTCGAAAGTTCCAACTGCAAACGTTTTAATGTTGAACAGGCTCACATAAGTCTTTTTTTTATAGTTTATGTATGAAATATCTGTTTTAATGTTGTTACTGTTTTTTTTAATATTTTATTATAATTGGTCATTACTTCTCATATCGTTTATTTCCTTATTTCCTTTCCTCACTGGAGTATTTTTCCCTGTAGGAGCCCTTGGGCTTATAACATCCTGCTTTTCCAACTATGGTTGTAGCTTAGCTAGTAACAGTAATAATAATAATAATTAGCAATAAATGATCAGCGATACATGTGACAAGCTTGAACTCGACATGGTATGTCAGAGATTTACCAGCTGGGATCCAAATTAATAATTAATGAATAATCATAAAGATTTTTTTTTCTTGAAGATAAAAATTCTAATTATTTCAAGAAGAAAAAAAAACTTTGACTACTGCAGATCAAAAGATCTCATTTAAAACATAATAATAGAAATCAGTAAAGAATTTGGGGCGAACAGTGAAAAAAGAAATAAGATCAATCTTTGATTAAGGAGTAAAATTGTAAAGAGCAATTTTTTATGTTTTTCTTTATACAGACACACACACACACACACACACACATATATATATATATATATATATATATATGTATATATATATATATATATATATATATATATATGCTGTATATATATATATATATATAAATATATATATATATATACATATATATATGTATGTATATATATATGTATGTATGTATATATATATGCATATATATATGTGTGTGTGTGTGCGTATAGTTTTTATGTTTATATGGACTGTATATATTTGTAGTTATACATTAAAGATTATGTACTTATATGTTATATTCCAAAATCCTTAAGATGTCTTCTTGCGCTATTCAAAACCGAGAATTCATAAGGAACTCGTTTAAAGCAGACACTATATTATGATAACCAAAGATATGTCATTCGCACTGAGCAAAATATGCGGTGGAAGAACCCAGAAGTAAACAGATTTGATAACCTGGTTGAAAAGAATTCCATGGTAGATACGTGACAAGTGTCCCGTCATCAAAGATGAAATCAGCCGATCCATCAGAGTACCTCCGAACCTTGATGTCGGTCCATGCATCGACGAGAGTGCCGCCGAAGTAAGCGGTGATGAACGCCCCCTCTTGTCTGAAAAGGGAAACGATCTGAGAAACATTGACAAGTGCTCAAGAGCGAGGCATTCTGGCATTTCCAATCATTAGGAAGTTATAGTTTTGGTGACGATTGGTGACTAATTCTGTCCCTAAACTTGTAGTTATGGTCACAATTGATGAGTAATACTGTCTAAACTTATAGTTATGGTCACAATTGATGACTAATACTGTCTCTAAACTTGTAGCTATGGTCACAATTGATGACTGATACTGTCTAAACTTGTAGTTATGGTCACAATTGATGACTAATACTGTCTCTAAACTTATAGTTATGGTCACAATTGATGACTAATATTGTCTCTAAACTTACAGTTATGGTCACAATTGATGACTAATACTGTCTTTAGACTTGTAGTTATGGTCACAATTGATGACTAATACTGTCTCTAAACTTATAGTTATGGTCACAATTGATGACTAATACTCTCTAAACTTAAAGTTTTTGGTGACGATTAATGACTAATACTGTCTCTAAATTTACAGTTTGGGTGACGATTGATTCTAATCCTGTCGCTAAGCATATAGTTAGGGTAACTATTGATAACCAATACTGTTTCTAAACTTATAGTTTTTGATGATGATTGATAACTAATACTGTCTCTAATTTGTTTTTTTTTCGGCCGTGATTTAAAACTGATACTGTCACTAAATTTATAGTTATGGTGACGATTGATAACTAATCCTGTCTCTAAACTTTCAATTTTGGCCATGATTTCTTACTGATCCTGTCACTAAATTTATGATTATGGTGACGATTGATAACTAATACTGTCTCTAAAGTTACAGTTGTTGGTGACTATTGGCGAATAATACGGCCTCTAAACTTACTGTTCTTCAACTCTCAACAGATAGGAACCATCATTTTCACAAGCCGTTTTGGCATTTTCCCAAGACATTTTGGATTCTGAGCAGCTGTAGCAGGACCCTTTGTAGTACAAGTCCTCCTAAAGATGGAATATAAGAAAAGGATGACATTGATTTCGTCTTTCCTTTACAAAATCTCTTTCATCTTCATTGCAAAATTCAGTTATTTCGGAAGTTATGTAATTCATCGAAAATTAAAGGCAATATTAATTTCAGGTTAAATGATACATCGAAATTGATGATGTTGAAATATTTCAATATTTAAGAACCTGGAATATTTGCATAATTGTGAAAAGGAGGTTTAACGAACTTTCAAGGAACTTATGGCAATTGTAATGATATTAGGTGAAATACAAAATAACATGATACTTAATAATGGGTGAAATAACAAGTTTAAGACAGTAATTTTAAAATTAAGTGTACTAATGATTATTGCTTATAGTTTTAGAGAATTTAAAAACAAAAACCCTGTATTGGAAAATGTTAAACTGTCTGAAAAGAATATTCTAGGGTAGTCTGGCAAGTGATGGTTTAGGAAACCATCGGTTTAAATGGTGGTACTTTGAATTTTCATTTTCGTAAACACAACAGATTATTGACTAGATTACATCATAGAAAATGAATAAGATCGTTGTACAGTGGTAAAATGTTGATCTAGCATTCGCATGGCAGCAGATCGACCCCAGCCTGGGACTGTGGGGTTAAGCTTTTTATTGGAGAGGCCACTGCTGTGGTTGGGCACCACAGTGGGGAGTTGGGCTTGCCCGGCTGATGTTCTGGTGAATGTCTATTCTGATGAAACTGGGCACCTTTCCTTTATAGCAAGTAACATACTCAACAAGGAAATAGAACTGGGATGTGACACCGTTTTATTTTGCAACCATTTCACAGAAATGCAAACAGGGCTACAAGCCTTGTTGTTCTGTAAAGGAGCAGGAACTATTCATATAATACTAGGGAAGAAGGCAGAAGGGAATAGGATATAACATTGGATTATTGCATTGGGTTGGTAGGCATTTACCTAATTGTGAGATAAAATGGATAAGAATTGAAACCAGATGAACATTATCTATTAATGTGGAGAGAAGAAATTCAGATCTTAAGGTTTTATATTTCCTCTTCGTTCTTGGTAGCTTTTTTCTTTATTTAACCAGAATCACTGGAAGAACATGAATTAATAGAGTTTAAAGGGTAGATAGTAGGAGGAGTAGGATAAAGCTAGATCTCTTAGACTTCCTTATTGTAAAGAGTATTTAAAAAAGAAATTTAGCTACAACCTGCAGTATGCATCAAATTAAGAATTAAGAATGCTAGCGCAATTTTGAAAAATATGTCGGACCAATTAGCCCTATGTAGTGAGATATGTCAATATCTGTGATAATGATGAATCTGTATAATGGTAGTTATGTTTTAGTCGAAGAAACTTCTTGGAATAGCAGATGGTTAGTAATATTGCATTGAAAGAAAGAGTGAATAGAAGATTAGGACACGGGATGGGCAAATACTGATGTCTGATGAGTACTTTTGGCAATAGAGGGCTGATGTCTGACGTCTCATTGCAACGGTCTGGTTCTCAACAACTGCTCCATGCGCTCACAGACCTAGGAACTTGCCAGTGTTCTAACACAGCCACCCTACAACTTGACATTTACAGTTATCTAAATTATAGTAATTTTCACCACGCTTTATGTATTTTTGTCATCAGAGAAGCGGGAAATCAGTTGCATTATGCTGAAAGCAGCACGTATATCTTTCTGAACAGGGTTTACGCTTGAATCAGAATGCCTGTTGCTAGGGTAACAGACTTCTTGATTTTGCCTCCCTATTCACAGAATAGCCAGGTCTTTGCCAAAAGACCAGGAAAAACATGCTAGACTACAAAAGAAGTCAGGAGTACATAGTGCAGACCAAACTAATTATGTAATGTCAGGTTTTACTGTGCTTTCCAGTGTGTCATACATTTATGAAATAACAGATCACTTCACTCAAGCGACTGAAAGTTAGATGGCATGAGTTAGTACTGTCAAATTTTGCTCACCGTTTTACATCCAATGTCTTCAGGTTCAATCTTCTTAGCTTCTGGTGGCTTACTGCATATCACTGCCACATAAGAAGTGTCTCTAGTACAGTCATTATGTTTCCATTTAGCATTTTCCAACAAAGTTACACACTTCGGAGAGCTGGATTGTAAAGCCTCTGAAACATTTGGTATATATGAAGATATACATTAAGGGACCGGGCAGGATTTTGATAGTCAGGGGAAAAAACTTTTAAATAAGTAACTTATATGTCTATCATTAAGTTATGGAAGAGGTGTGCTATCATATTTTTGGGCAGATAAATTGATTAAAATGATACACTTATAAGTTTTAAAATATTGCAAATATTTTAAAAAATACACTCACATGGAAAAATATGTATGCACACATCCACACAAAAATAGTTATATTTCTTATGTATATATACATATATATGTATATATGAAAATGAAAAGGTTTTAATGACCGCTCATGAATGGCACAAACAAGGCAAGGGACAGTCTCAATTCCCTAACAGGGCAATGCCCTAGAGACTGACCATATATACATTTGAACAGCGCCCAAACCACCTTTCCACTCAAGCTAGGGCCGGGTAATGCATGACTCAATTGGTAGACCTGTAGGCTCCTCCAACCCCTCCCCTCCAACCTTAGCTCCCAAAGATGGTGAGGTTGCAGACACAGCAAGAAACTATCGAGTTTGAGCGTGACTCGAACCTCAGTCCGGCAGATTGGCAAGCAGGGACGTTTCCAATAGGTTCCACATCCTAACAGGTTTTGTTTCTCTTACATACTGAAGCATCTTTGTGGTATCTTCTCCCATAACATTAGTTTCCCCCACATTCACTATTCAGCTTTCTCTTGATAAGGGCACTTTGAGACTTTACTGGCTTCAGTAAATTCTATCTAACATCCTTAATTAAAAATGTATTATATGCCAGTATCAACTATTCCAACCATCATGCACAACCCATTATCTTATAACATAATTGCACATATACATGTTATTTCCCATTTTCTCACTTCATTTTGTTTAGAAGGCCTCTTCCTTTGAAGGCATAACGCACCCTCGACTGAGGCGTACTTTTACAATACATTAGTTAACCTATATACAGATTCTCTTATATGTTTTACTTTCGTCATAAAAGGCTTTTAAGCGATTCCATCATATAAATCTCTATGTATTCCTAACACCCTCCGCACTTAATTTCTGTCAATCCTGTCAATTCCATCTGCAATTCGGCGTCAATGACCTTAGATGTCAGGATGCCAGAAAACTTTCAATCAATCAATCAATCAATCCATCTGCAATTTGTTCCAACTATGTGCATAACACATTATTATTATTATTATTATTATTATTATTATTATTATTATTATTATTATTATTATTATTATTACTTGCTAAGCAGCAACCCTAGTAAACCAGGGGCCCCAACAGGGAAAATAGCCCAGTGATGAAAGGAAACAAGAAAAAATAAAATATTTGTAGTACATAGTAATTTAATTTTCAAATTCATGAATCGCAAATCAAGGTATTTAATCATTTTCATTGTAAATAAAAAGCTCGTTTCGGCTCTTAAAATAATGGAAGATAACTGGTGTATTGGTGAATTTTAAAGTAATTGCAACAATACTCAATTGCAGGTGCATTATGAGATATCAACATTTTCTATAGGCACTGGCCATTAGAAGCCTGAAAAACAGTATTATTTCCATATTGCAGCCAAGTTCCAACCAATTTTACACTGATCGAAAGTTTGCCGTTTCCCAGCTGATTATAATATAGAGGGAATTTGCACTCACAAACTTTAATGGGAGTCATAATACTATATTATTTCAATGTCAGGGAGTATTAATGTAATACCTTGAATATTTTGTCCAATTTGGACTACTTTCAACATTTTTGCATTGCAGCTTAAGTACAATCCATTCATATCTTCACGCATAATCGTTATTAGCACACCAATACTAAATCATTTCAATGTTTAATTTGAAGTCCCATGTCCTCTCCAGCATCTCATAACTTTTTCATAGTAAATGTTTTATTTACATTCCCTCTGGCTTCTCTAAAGGCACAATGTTTTCCCCCTATAAATCTTTTATCAATAAGAATCCTACAATAAACATTCCCGGACGTATTAATCATTGCTGAACGCATATAATTCATATATTTAAATATATCAACTTTTCTTTTATATATCCTGTCACCAAAACCTTCATAATCTCTCTCCTATCCAAATATATTTTATATCCTCTCTTCATTCGCACAATTTAGAAAATATGCTCTCTAGAGTCGAGTTTAACTTGTAATCATATAAATTTTGGCGCCTTTATATTAATAAGAACAGTTAGGGATGGTGGAGAAGGATTGTACTGGGTTGTTATCAGGAAATTAGCGGCCCTAGAGTATGCTGATAACGCTGTCCTTGTTAGCAGAACACCACAGGACTTGCAAAACCTGCTTACCAGAATGCATGAAATATCACATGAGGTTGGGCTTAAGATAAATAGGAAGACAGAGATGTTGAGAACGGAATATCCAATGGAAGATGAAATATTATTGGAAGGAGAAAGGATTAATTAAGTGGAATTGTTTAAATATTTGGTAATTATGATCTCTCATACATGATCTTTAGAATTTGAATTTAATGAAAGATGGAAAAAAGCAAATCAGACAATGGCTAGATTAAGTAAAATCTGGAAATCAAATCGCCTGAAATTTTATATAAAAATCAGACTATATATCAGTATACAGAGATAAGTGTTACTGTATGGACATGAGTCATGGTATGGCAATGAAACAATATCCAACAGATTTTGCGGATTTCAGAAGAAAGCCCTCAGAAGAATATTGGGAGTTAAATGTCAAGACAGGACTACAAATTAGACCATAAGAGAGATTACTCGAGTGCCATATATGGATGAGATCCTGGTGAGGGATAGATGGAGATAATTTAGGCATTTTCAACTGGGCCCCACAAGGCACTAGAAGAGCTGGAAGACCCAGACCTACATGGCTGAGAACTATGAAGCGTGAAGTAGGAAATGACAAATGGAGAAGTATTGACTTAAAAGCTCATAATAGAGACGACTGGCGTAATCTAACCGAGGCCTTTTGCTTCAATAGGCGTAAGAGAGATGATGATGATGATAATTAACATATTATTTGCCTTCTTTACGTTCTTAATAGACACGTTTAAAAAATCACAGATTTATATTGAAGTTACAATATAGAAGTCATAATGCTTACAAGAATCAATACTTCTTATAGCGATTATGTATTTCTTTATTACCTTTCCTCGTTGGGCTATTTTTCCTTGTTGGAGTCCTTGAGCTTATAGAAACTTGCTTTTCCAACTAGGGTTGTAGCTTAGCTAATAATAATAATAGTAATACTAATGATAATAATAATAACAATAATAATAATAACAGTGGCCCCCATAATGTACTACAATATTATCTACTCTAGGTAATTTTATTTAGCTTTCCAGTTAAACGGAGTTTATCTTTCTGTCCCCCAAAACCTCATTAGTCTAAAGTTTTATCGTAATTATCATGAATAGTATATCTATGTGCACTGGGTATTTTTTTTTAATATAAAACATCCCTAGATCTAAATAGATTACCCTCGGAAAGTCTTCTAAATGGGAAGAACAACACGTCCAGAGTAGCTATAGAAACAATACTTCCAAAATAGCTTTAGAAATAATAATTCTAAAATAGCTTTAGAAATAATAATTTTAAAATAGCTTTAGAAATAATAATTTTAAATTAGCTTTAGAAATAATAATTTTAAAATAGCTTTAGAAATAATGATTTTAAAATAGCTTTAGAAATAATAATTCTAAAATAGCTTTAGAAATAATAATTTTAGAATAGCTTTAGAAATAATAATTTTAGAATAGCTTTAGAAGTAATAATTTTAAAATAGCTTTAGAAGTAATAATTTTAAAATAGCTTTAGAAGTAATAATTTTAAAATAGCTTTAGAAGTAATAATTTTAGAATAGCTTTAGAAATAATAATTTTAAAATATCTTTAGAAATAATACTTACCATCCCTCTGTAATAGTTTCCAGTTAGAGTAGACTAGGTTGGTTCCATCAGAGTAAGTGAATGAATTCTCATGATCAATGTCCGTTATTCCAATCCATGCTTCTGTGCTGCTTGCTAAGGGTTGATTGGAAAAGAAAGATTATCGTTATGGTATCAAATATAATTATCATTGGGGACATTACATGGTTAAAAGGCCGCTCATGAATGGCAGGGCAAGAGGTAGTGACATTGCCCTAGATAGCAGGACAACCCCCCTAGAGACTAACCATATATACATATGATTAGCGCTCAAGCCCCCTCTCCACCCAAGCTACGACCAGGGAGGGCCAGGCAATGGCTGCTGATAACTCAGAAGGTAGACCTATAGGCTTTCCAACCACCCCCTTAGCTCATATTTAACATTCAGGACACAACCCATTGTTGTGTAAGTGATTGCTATTATGTTTTTTCAAACGAAAGGTCTATTGAACATATACTGTTGTAGAAATGACCATATACTAGAATTTTTTTTTTTATTTTCTTAAATATAATTTGGATAATCACGTTGGGCTCGTCAGACTGAGCAAGCCTCATGTCTCCCACTCCTCCATGGGGAGTCCATCGTTTCTTTTAGTAAACTCTTAAGTAGGTAATACGAACTAACATATTTATCCTAATCAATTATAAAATAAGCTTCAGGTACTGGTGATGCTATTGATTGTTGTATGTAAAAGTAATTTAGGAGTAAATGATGCTACTTTCTGGCATTAATACTGTTATAGACAGAATTTAAGTTATCGGTTTCTAATTTAGATGTTACTTTACATTTCTAAGAGTCATATATATATATATATATATATATATATATATATATATATATATATATATATATATATATATATATATGTGTATATATATACAGTATATATATATATATATATATATATATACAGTATATATATATATATATATATGTATAGGCTATATTTTATATATATACTGTGTATATATATATATATATATATATATATATATATATATATATATAAGATCGATTTATCAGATAGTCGAAACACTCAAAACTACACTCACGGTATTTCCAACTGTATAGTATATTTTGAAACATAAGTGCCAATAGCACATGCATATAGAATTACTTGTTACATTTTTAAAATCTCGGTGTTAATCTTCCTCAGCAGTTAAAGATAATTTTTGAAATTTCACATTATCAATCAACTAAAGTATTATCGTTAGTGTGTGCGTGATTCACGTACATTTCGTTGTATCTCCTTGGATTTTTAGTTCATATTTCGAAGAGATTTGCATCAGAGATAAAGAACTAATAATTAGAATTTGAAAGATGAACAATGGTGACTGAAATGAATACAACATGCGTGAGTTATTATCATAATCGTTGGCAAATTCACTATCATAAGAGAAACATTTTTTTTGTCACAGACGAAAACAACATTTCAAAAGTCTTACTACTTTTAAAAGTATTTCAAGGTTACGCTGACCTGAACGTTTTGAAAACACTACTTAAATTGTGTTTCCAAGAGTTATTTTTTTTCTGTTTGATTATAGATTTGAAAGTAGTAGCATAAGCAACTTTGATACATGATTGCGTATCGACGTATCAAAAGAAGACTTTACCCATTCCTAGCATTTATAAACCATGCTTAGACATCTAATCAATTTTTTTCACATGAATTTTATTATTTCCTCAACATAGAAAGATAGAATTCTGGCTTTATATTTAGGTTTGAATATTTCCACACCGGAGCTTACTCGCTTATTTAGAAGGAAATTGTTATCGTAACAATGTAAATTTGATAAAAGACATTGAAATTGGTTCTAGAATAAAAGGAAAAACACTTCTATAAAAGATCTAATTTTTTATGAAAATGTTTTTGAGGGAAAAACAATTGAAAAATCAAAGATCTGATTTTCTATAAAAAAAAATAGTTTTAGAGGGAAAAAATAATTGAACAATCAAAACACAAAATAAAAGTAATTAACATCATGTAAGTCCGTGTCAAATGCTGATACTTCCCCCTTAATTTTATACTACGGTAAAATCGAATCCATGAAACAAAGTTTCTTATTCGTGCAACGAGCAGTTATGTAACTGTATCTATTAAGTAAGCCTCATCTGCAAGATCTCAATAATAATGACGAGGATAATATTGCCAGGTTATCTATACTTACGTGGAATAAGTGACACAAGGAACTCGTTGTCTTCAGCGGAATAAGCAGTGGCCACATGAGACCCGATGCTCTTGCAATAATCCTCGGAATCCAAGTAGTTATGTTTTTCTTCAGCAGCTATGTAGCAAACGTCATTAAAGAGTTGCCATCCTTCTTCACAGCCTAAGTAATGTTCTGGGGATTTAAAGTAGATTCATAGTTAATAAGGGTAACTAACTGATTGAAGGAATGATATTGTAAATTAAATTCCTTGCGGAGGAATACATTGCTTGATATTGCGAGAATCGGTTATAACGGATTCGTTTGGATGATATTTCAAAGTTAAATGGCTGATTTATCACTCTCTCATTAAGGATTTGTCATAAGTTAAATTGTAGCCAAAAGTGAATACATTACTTATTAGTTTTTATCGTAATGGCTGATTGATATGTCGTTCAATTACTTCCGGTCAATTTATAAAATGAGAAAATAGTAATCAGGTATCATGCAGTCAGTAAATAAGAGATGAAATTAATTATAAACACAAAAGTATTCTAGTATTTTCCCACATATTTTGAGATATTGGTAATGAAAAAGTACTTGTTCAATAAAAAACAAAATCTTTTTATGAATATAAAATGCTTCTCTATAAAAACCGTAAATGGGAAAGCGCTAATTACTATTCTAATTCTGGTGAAGGCCATCAAACGGTTTGGGAATGAAACCATGAAATAGCGAGAAGAGATTTGATGGTTTATTACATCATAAATTATTTATAATGAACGTCGAAAAAATCAGAAGAGGAAACCAGTGAAGGTCAAAGAAATGAATGATTTACGATTTTTAAAAATATAGCTGTTAGTCTTTGTTTATTATTATATCAAAAGTAGAGGCTTTTGATATAATAATATAGATAACGTACTTCGCTTCTATGTAAAAGAGCATTTTACGAAAATGTTGAGGAAAATTATTATTTTCCTTTTGGCTGTTTCTTTAGTTAGCAATTTCAACGTCTCTGGCTACAATTTATAATTAAAAGGGAATTTTACAAATTTCGTAGGCCTGCTAATCTTAACCTTCCAGTCATATGAACTTTGAGCCTAAGAAACATGGCCACGCCATCTAAAGATTAGTCGAAACATCATTCACTTACGTGGGAAATATTGGCAACCGTAGTTCCTAGCTTCACTACACCTGAGGTTATTCCATTTGCCGTGCGTGTCAAGGCTCGGAGCATCTATCACTTCTGTACAGAACTCCGTGTCCAGATTGTTGGGCTCTCCGTCGTTCCAGTTCGTGTAAACGCTGCTGGAACCGTCGTCCCATTGCCAAGTCTTACTGACATCGTCGTACTCGTATCCATTCCATACTCCCACAGAAGTTTGGCGGAACATGTCTGGGGATTAGACGTTTATTATGCAGTTTGTAACCTTCCTGACGGTGAAATGTGTTAGCAATAGACTTGATCGTCTGGCTAGCGTGGGTTTGAATCCTTCCTACGAATTAGAAATTCTTCATTCATTTTATTTTGGATTTTAAGGCTTTCAGGGAATATGTAAACAAATGTTAGGCTCATTCAATTAGAACTAATGAATGTAAAAAATTATATAAACAAAGAATGTCGTAACAAAAATACAGCTGTGAAGATGAAACTGATTATT
>NC_090726.1:58614074-58636574 GCF_036898095.1 Palaemon carinicauda | reverse complement strand
ATGGCAACACTCCTCCTGGTGTCATGTAAAGCCATGAAGGATGTCCGTTCCACTTCTGTGCTGTGGTAATTGAGGGCTGGATCGAGGCCACTCTGTTTCGGAGCTTCTTGGCTTGTCACACTGAAGGAGATTGTTGCTCTATGGGCGGCCATTATTAATTTATCAGTGGTTCTTGCTAGATGCTTTAATGTCATGTAACCTATCTGTAACTCAAATCATAATTACCGCAACACTGGCAGTTTTCATTTACCTTCATCAAAACCATTTGACCATTTCCCTTTCTACAAAATACCTAATGGCTTTTGTCTGCCCGCCTCTGATTTTTACACATACGTCTCGTTTAAAAATTGATTGTACACTCACATATAAATTAATACTGTATGCGTTATATTATTCACAGACATATCTCAACTAACATCAGACCCTTAAAGCAAATTAATTTGAGACTTACAGATAGTTCAGTATTTCATTACACTAGAGAAATTCTGCTCACTGCAGAATAGTCACTTAGTGCTTTACTTGTCCAGAGGAAAATATTTGCTCGAAGACCAATAGCTTACTCACAAACAGATTTGAATTTCAAGCTCGTATATCAATTTCTTCATATACTGAGTTACTGGTAAACTAAGGTACTTCTGTATGTGTGTATATATATATATATATATATATATATATATATATATATATGTATATATATATATATATATATATATATATATATATATATATATATATATACACACGTTTATATATACACGTTTATATATACATGTGTGTATGTGCGTACATGTGCTTTCTTGTTAATTGTCAAGTATTTATAGGAAATTATTTAACCCCATGAAGTCGGTATCTATTGAAATAAACAGAAAATATATTCGTCATTATATATATGTATATATATATATATATGCGTGTGTGTATATATATATATGTATATATACATATATATGTGTATATATATACATATATATGTATATATATACGCATATATATACATATATATATAAATATGTTTACATATACAGTATATATATATATATATATATATATATATATATATATATATATTTATATGTACATTATATACAGATATACATACATACATACATATATATATATATATATATATATATATATATATATATATATATGTATATTTATATATATATATGTATGTATACATACACAAATATATGTGAGGACATTCACCTGGAGAAATCAGTAACCTACCTCTTATGAATTCATTTTCATCAGCATTCTCAATGGAAGTTAAATTACTGCCCAGGTTTGACTCACACCAGGTTCTGGCACTCTTCCAAGTATCTGTATTATTTGAAAAGAAGTAGCAGTGCCTATTGAAGGTCGTCCATCCGGAGGGACAAATAGCTGTTGAAATACAGAGATAATTAGGATTTAGAATCGATACATTTTCCTTTAAATGTAACTTATTATTCAATTAGTGATTTGGCATCGAAAATGGATGGCGGCGTTGTTCATATTGCTTTTTTGAAGATTACATAGATTTTTGTTTTAATAATGTAAATTCTTGAATAGCAATTGCAGCTTTTCTAAGACTAATACACATCTATTTGTATGTCAATAAATTTATTTTAATCGATCACAGGTGCAATTGTTATTTCATACTCTGAATATTCTTTATGCTTTGGCCGATCTCTACTGATTTTATATAAAATGGATGAAAATTGATTTATCCGTAACCTTCTACCAAAATATATGATTTAGTGTCTACTTAACGACGCCAAAATTAAAGGAAGTTTTTTATTAAAAAAAAAGGAATGACTATTGATTTTCATTTGAAATGTTCATGGTTTTTTATCATTATTAAAAAAAAAAGATAAATAGAAACTGCACAAGGAAAGCTATTTCAAAAACGGAATTATATTTCTGTCTTATAGAATGTATACATTATTTTCATAGGATTTCAGTGGTTATTACACACTGAGTTTCCTAAAGCTCTCAATATAACAATGCAACAATTCAGTAGACTTACGATCGGGGGGTGATGGAGGAGAGGGTGGCTTGTAATTTTTTCCTGTTGATTGAAGGAGAAAAACACATTAAAATTATTCTTAAAAAAAAAAAAAATACTGAAATATTTATAAATTTACTATATCAAGAAATTGCAATACATAAATCCTCAAGATTTTTTTTAATTGCAAAATTGAAAATTAATTTGAGATAATTTAAACACAATCAATCTCTAAAGGTTTAAAGGCCACTCATGAATGGCAGCGGCGAGGGGTAGTGATAATATCTTAGCTAGCAGGACAATGCTCTATAGACTGACTATATATACATATGATCAGCGCCAAAGCCCCCTCTCCACCCTAGCTAACACCAGGGAGGGCTAGGCAATGGCTGCTGATGACTCAGTTGGTAGATCAATTTGAATGATGATAAACATGGTATGAAGATTACTTAGATGATAAGAGTGTTGCGACTGAGAGATGGTGTGGACACGTGTTAAGGATTGATGGTGGGGAGGGAGTGAGGAGGGCTTGGGAGGAACCTGTAAGGGTTAGAAGATCAAGAGGGAAGCTGGCGAGATAAGGTGAAGGATGACATGGAGAGAAGAGGTTTGGTGGAAGAGGATGCCTTTCATAGAAGGCATTGGAGAGGGTGCATCAGGCAAGCGACCCCTTAATGTAGGGATAACGGTGGGAAAGAAGAAGAAGAAATAAGGTATGAAAACGACCGTCCATATTTCCGGAACAAGTTTGACAAAACTGCAGTTATTTTCTAAGATTCCTGCTCATGTCTATGTACTTTTTGTTGATTTAAACAATCTTTTTATTAACGTGGAATTAATCTTAAATAATGTAGTGGTTTGAACCTATATTTACTTAGTGCCCTTTGTGGCATTTATAATATACAGCTTTGATGTATTGCTTATTGTGACCAATGAGTATCAAAGTGTTTAATGGGGAAACATATTAGAAGGGTGCTCACTATGGCAATTTAGAACAGGTTTTTGTTATAATTTTTAGATGTATGTAATTAGAAGTAGGTATTGATCTAATGATGAGCAACAAACCTAAGAATATCAATCAGAAAAAAATATAATCGTTTTGCATTAAAAAGATAAATATTTTCATCGACCTTGCATAAATGTTTAACAAAACATACTTACCTTTTTTCTCGCAGATAAAAGCTTGTTTTTCATCACAGCTAATGTCATTGAATTTACCGCTCATCACGTACATTTCTGAAAGAAAGTAAAGAACTTATTTGTCGATATAAAACTAGAGTATATTTTATATAAAGTTATAGGAAACGTATGATAAAAGTACAAATGGATACTAATACGAAATAAAAAAGAAGTTAAAAAAAGGTTCATGAAAAGATCCTTACATTGGGAAAACAAATACTTCCGTATCTATAGATTACAGAAAGACCACTTAAATCTGTTTATTAAAAACACCAAAAGATGTAGATCCGTGTCCTTTATCCATATAGAACCATTGTAGGAAAAATGAATACCGTTGTCATAGGATTGTTTATTCTAATTGTTATTATTGGTAGTTGAATGTTTACTTCAACGGAACTTGATTGTGCATTACATTACAGATACTGACTTTTATATCCAGTTCTCGGTTGGATAATTAACATCGAAAGCCTTGAATACCTTTAGGTCGCAGTTAAAGGTCACTTATGAATGACAGAGGCAAGGGACAATGACAATGCCCTAGCAGGACAATGTCCTAAAGACTGGTCATGTATACATATAATCCGCGCCCAAGCCGACTCTCCACACAAGCTAAAGACCAGGGAGGCCAAGCAATGGCTGCTGTTGATTCAGCAGGTAGACCTATAGGTTCCCCAAAATTCCCCATCCTTAGCTCACGAGGATGGGTGGGTTACGGATACTACAAATAACTATCGAGGTTGAGCGTGACTCGAGCCCCAGTAGGGCAGATCACCAGTCAGGGACGTTTCCAGTAGGCCATCTCAATAGGTTGGTAATCCAATTGACTCATGACTGGCTTGCTACTCAGTGAAGTTTTTATTCATATGGGAAGTTAAGGTTTCTGAAAACAAGTCTGTCGAACCAAATAACAATAACAAAATAGGCTTAGATGATTCTGGTGCAAATTATAAATAAACTCTTTTAGATTAAATATTTTGAATCTGACCTTCCGTTATGTGAAAGGTATCAAGAGAAAGATATATTGGAGACATTCTTTTTATAGCGAAAGTACATTGGGGCAGCGCTCCTTTATATCAGAGATATATTGGAGTCGTTCTCCTTTATATCAGAAATATATTGGAGTCGTTAATCTTTATATCAGAGATATATTGGAGTTGTTCTCCTTTATATCAGATATATATTGGAGTCGTCTTCTTTAAATCAGAGATATATTGGAGTCGTTCTCCTTTATATCAGATATATATATTGGAGTCGTTCTTCTTTAAATCAGAGATATATTGGAGTCGTTCTCCTTTATATCAGATATATATTGGAGTCGTTCTCCTTTATATCAGAGATATGTTAGAGTTGTTCTCTTTTATACAAGATATATATTAGAGTCATTCTCCTTTATATCAGAGATATATTGAAGTCGTTCTTCTTTATTTTAGAGCTATATTAAGGCCGTTCTCCTATGTATCAAGGGTATATTTAGGTCGTTTTTCCTTTGAATGAATGGTGGTCTATATTAGGGTCTTTCTCCTTGATACTAGATGAATATTATTGTATTTCTCCTTTATACCAAAGGTATATTTGGGTTGTTCTTTATGTTAAATGTATAATTTTGGTTATTCTCCTTTATATCATATGTATATTCCTATCGTTTTCCAAAAAAAAAAAAAATTATAAACAACCTTTTGAGATACCACTTGAATATTAAGGCATCACATACAGTATTTCTCTGTTAGATTCACGTAAGGTATAATTCGAGCATCTGAAGTCATAAATTTTCTAAACTATTTTTAAGTATTATTGTTTTTTAATAAATCATCTAAGTATTTTCTCGTTGTGTTTAATCGCCATTTGATAAAAGAGGAATACCAAAGGTTTACCTGTGCAGGTGCCATCACCAGAAGGTTCTCCAGAATACCAGTTGAAGAAACTGACTGGTGAATTGTCAATCCAATAGTTGCCTTCATTAATTACGTTTTTCATTCCGATCGTAAATGCCTGCTGACTGTAACTCTGGTGCGAAATGTAGTCTGAAATGGAAGGATTAGATATTGTTTTTTTATCAGTATCCTGTAAGATACATTTGGAGATTATGAAAGTGACTTCTATATAAGAAAGTTTAAGAAAGAATTTCTGCTAAAGTCTGTACTTTGATTTTTGATATTACATGCTGACACAATTCCTTACCATGAAAGATTATTTCTCTATAAATATGTTGGGATTTTTTTACGCGGATGAATCAGTATATACAGTATATTTTGCATATAATTATGAGGCATTGTTAATTGGCGTTTTAACCTTGAAAACACTAAGTATGAAAAGAAAATTGAACATTTCAAGGATTACGTGAAAGTAACGACCTCCGACATTCTGCATAATTTACATTACGGTTACAAATAAATCTCATCCATAAGGGTGGTCAGGCCAATACAAAGAATAAATTATTGTACATATAATTTTTTCTTCATGAAAAATTTACCTTTAAAGAATGTAGATTAGACCTGAAGAAATCTAGCTACCCAATAGCTATTGACAAGTGACCTACCAGCGACAAACCGATGTTCCTGTTTAGTGGAGAGAGAAATGAGGTTGACCTCTGTAGACTCCTCTAACTGGCGACAATGATCCTGAGCATAATACTGATCCATCTCTTCGAGGAAAACCATGAAACATTCTCCAGTAATGACATTTTCTATCCAATCGTATCCACATGCCTCGGCTGCAGGAATGAAGGAATTGTCATGTCAAATTAGGTATTCATTTATATGCGTTTAAATTAGAGGGAGTCGTATCCCCCGCCATTAAACTATTCTTATGTATATGTTTGTTTGCTGATGAGATTTCTAGATACATACGTGTTTGTATATAAAAGGTAAATAAAGATTAAAACGTAGTTAAAGAAAACACGGATACAGTACATACATATAGACACATTGATGTGTAGGATTTATATATATATATATATATCACATTAATATGTATTTTGCACATACAAGAATTTTTCATGTCTAATTATTGTTTTTATGTTGACCAGGGTGACATGAGTCTTTTTATTGTTAATATATGACACATCTGTTTTTGACGTTGTTAATAGTTTATATAGGACATATCTATTTTGACGCTGTTATTGTTTTTAGAATGATATATTGTTAATTTATTCTCATCGTTTATTTATTTCCTTATTTCCTTTCCTCACTGGGCTATTTTTCCCTGTTGGAGCCCTTGGGCTTATAGCATCTTGCTTTTCCAACTAGGGTTGTAGCTTGGCTAGTAATAATAATAATAATAATTGAATAGACAATCTATGATGAGAGAAGTAGGGTCAGAAAGAGGAACATAATTAGGGACGTCTCATGATATGCTTATGTGAAGACTTAATTATGTATTACCCGACTTTAGTTCATATACCAGAGTAGAGCTGTTGGTAGCAAAGGACCTTCAATAGTTAATGTTGAATTATTTCAATAGGCTGAGTAAATTAGTGCTCCATCAACCCGGTTAGTTCACGAAAGAGTATAACTGATTCAAAAGGATTGTACTAATTTCAGTTACTTATACTATTTAAGTCTAACATCATCATCATTAGCGGATACTACTCCACTGCAGGACAAAGGCCCCAGACATGGCCTTCCACTCCTGTTTGTTTATGGGCTATCTTTAACTGTCCATGCCCGCAAATTTTCTTAGCTCATCAATTCATCGTTTTCTCTTCCTTCCCCTGTTTATTTTGCAATTTTTAGGAGCCCATTCTGTTATTCTTTTCATACATCTATTATTTGTCTTTCTCTTTATATGTTCTGCCCATGTCCATTTTTTTTTTTTTTACTTGTTGTTAGAATATTTTCTAATTCAATTTGCTCCCGTATTCATGCTGCTCTTTTTCGTGGATGTGCACATATTGTATAATCATATGCATAGTTAGTAGGTTGGCCAGGGCACCAGCCACCCGTTGAAATACTACCGCTAGAGAGTTATTGGATCCTTCGACTGGCCTTTCAGTACTACCTTGGATCCTTTTCTCTGTTTACTTTTACAGCTCATTTTCCTTTTGCCTACACATGCACCGAATAGTTTGGCCTATTCTTTACATATTCTCCTCTGTCCGCATACACCTGACAACACTGAGAATACCAAACAATTCTTCCTCGCTCAAAGGGTTAACTACTGCAAAGTAATTGTTCAGTGGCTACTTTTCTCTTGGTATGGGTAGAAGAGACTCTTTAGATATGGTAAGCAGCTCTTCTAGGAGAAGGACACCCCAAAATCAAACCACTGTCCTCTGGTCTTGGATAGTGCCGTACCCTCTGTACCATGGTCTTTCACTGTCTTGGGGTAGAGTTCTCTTGCTTGAGGGTACACTCAGGCATACTATGCTATCTTATTTTCTTCATATCGTTTTATTAAAGTTTTTATTGTTTATATATAAAAGATTTATTTTGATGTTACTTTTCTTAGAATATTTTAATTGTTAATTGCTTCTCTTGCTCTTTCCTTATTTCCTTTCCTTACTGGGTTGTTTTTCGTTTTGGAGCCCTTGGGCTTATAGCATCCGGCTTTTCCAAGAAATATATTCGAAGAAATATATATGCACATACAGTATATATAAGATGAGTATTTAGATGTTGTATAAAATCCAAAATCCATACATAAACATACTGTAAATAAACTTGTGCACACACATCTCTCTCTCTCTCTCTCTCTCTCTCTCTCTCTCTCTCTCTCTCTCTCTCTCTCTCTCTGTATGTGTATATATATATATATATATATATATGTATATATATATATGTATATATATATATATATATATATATATATATATATATATATATACATTTATTTGCAAAAGCATACTTTTATATATATATATATATATATATATATATATATATATATATATACATACAATTATTTGCAAAAGCATACTTATGTATATATATATATATATATATATATATACTGTATTTATATATATATATATATATATATATACATACATACATACATACATACATACATACATACATATCTATTGCAAGCTAAGCTAAACTCCTAGTTAGAAAAGTAGGATGTTATCAGCCCAATGGTTCCAAAAGGGAAAAATAGCCGTGTCGAAAGGAAATAAGAAAAAAATAAGCTACAAGAGAAGTAATGTTCAATTAGAATATGTTAAAAACAGTAACAACATTAACAGTAAAATAGGTCTTTCGTGTATACACTATAAAAATTCATAAAAATAAGAGGAAGAAAAATATGATGGAACACTGTGTCCGATTGTACCCTCAAGCAAGAGAACTCTATCCCAAGACAGTGAAAGACCATGGTACAGAGGCTATGGCACTGCATAAGACAAGAAAACAATGGTTTGATTTTGGAGTGTCTCTTCTACCCTTACAAAGGGGAAAGTAGCCACTGAACAATTTCACTGCAGTAGTTAACCCCTTCCGCGAACAAGAATTGTTTGGTAATCTTCATGTTGTCAGGGGTATTATGACAGAGGAGAATGTGGAAAGAATAGGCAAGGCTATTCAGTGTATGTGTATGCAAAGGAAAAATAAACTGTAGTGCTATCTGGCCAGTTAAAGGTCCCTATAGCCTACCTCTTTAGTGGTAGTATCTCAACTATTTAATCATTCACGGCAAAAATCTTTTAGTGAATGTATAATCAATATCATAGATTGAAAAATTGAATACCCAATCAAATAATCTGGTTATTTTAATGTTGGTACTCACAATAAGGTGGAGATGTTGACGTAGGAGGTACAGTGGGTCCGAATGGAGTGTCTGATGCAGGCATTTCACAACCGAAGTTACGTGTGTGATCACAGTACCAGTCGTCCCATTTTCCGCTATTCCCGTACATCACACCACAGTTCTGCGTAGTTTGCCCATTCGGTTCTCCTGTTATAAAAGGTGATAAATTGTGATATATATATATATATATATATATATATATATATATATATATATATATATATATATATATATATATGTATGTGTGTGTGTGTGTGAGTGTTTGTATATATATGTGAGTATATATATAAATATATATCTGCATATGTATATGTGTATATATATATATATATATGTATGTATATATATGCACATATATACATATACATATATATGCATGTACATACATACATGTATATATAAGTGTGTATATAGCCTACATATGTATGTATAAAATCCAAAATCCATACATGCATATATATAGGCTACTTACGCACACATTTATATATATATATATATATATATATATATATATATATATATATATATATATATATAGAATGGTAAGAAGCGAAATTTCTTTAGATCTAAGGAAATAGAGAGAAAAATTAATTTTAAGAGAAAAATCTGATGTGTTAAGTTTAGCAATACAAAATAGGTACTCCCAGCTACATGATGAAATGAAAGCAAGTAAAGAAAAAATGAACAGTAATTTAACAAAATTTGTATTGGAATCAGCACAAGAGATACGTGGAAGAGTTCCTAAACAAGGTCAAGGAAAATATCAGAAAAGACCAAAAACTTAATAAAGAAAAGATTGAAAATGATGGTAAAATCCAAGAGAGGTGAAATAGAATTAGCAGAACTATCCAAAACAATAAACAAACTAAAAGCCCAAGTTATTCGTTAATAGAATCAGACCAAAATTGAGGAAATACTAAAGAAAGGAAGAAGCATCAAATTGATGAACAGGATATTTGGAACAGGGCGCCAACAGATGATTGCTTTAAAGAATGAAAATTCAGATATTATCCACAATAGAGATGGAGTGATAAAAATTGCATAGGATTTCTATATAATGCTATGCAATAGGGATATAACAAATCTCTTTAATAGAAATGATGAAATACTTGAGCCAGTACCAAAATTATTAGTAGGAGAAGTAAAGAAAGCATTAAAAGGCAGGAAAAGAGGCGAATAAGCTGGAGAAGTTGGCCTTACAATATAATAATAGATGAAGGAGATTTCATAGTAGTAAAACTGGCTGAACTTTACATCAAATATCTGCAAGAATGCTCTATACCTACAGCTTGGAAAGACTTTATCATTATACTAATTCACAAAAAGGGAGATACATAAGACCTGAAAAATTACCGCCTAATAATTTTTTGCTCTGTAATATGTAAAGTATTTTCAAAGATCATATTAGCCCAAATAGAAAGACAGCTAGACTTTATTCAACCAAGAGAGCAGGCAGGTTTTAGAAGTGGGTATTTAACAACTGACCATATCCACCTAATGGAAAAAATCAACAGAGTATGACAAACCAATATGTGTGGCATTTTTAGACAATGAGAAAGCTTTAGATATTTTCAAAACATCAGCAGTAATGAAAGCCCTTCACAACCAAGGAATAGAAGAATCTTATGTTTGGACACTAATATATCTATAGAGGAAGTACAGTAATCCTAAAACTACATAAAGATAGTGAGAAAATTTCCATTGAGAAAGGAATCAGACAGGGAAACACCATCTCTCCTGAATTATTTACAGCATGCCTAGGATAAATTTTTAAAGAATTTAGATTGGAAAAATGTAGGAAGTAATGTTAATGGGGAATACCTCAACAACTTAAGCTTTGCAGATGACATAGGCCTAGTTCTGTTTAGTGAATCATAGGATGAATCGTAAGAGATAATAGAAGATTTGAATAGAGAAGGTAGAAATGTAGGATTGAAAAGGAATATAAGTAAAATTAAGATAATATTCAATGAAAGTGAAGAGACAACAAATAAGGTATAAACGAGCCTCTAGAGATTGTTAGTGAAAATACGTACTTAGGACAGACAGTAAGTGTTTACTCAGAACATGAGACCGAAATGAAAAGAAGGATAAGCATGAGATGGAGAGCATTTGGGAAACAAAATAAGATTTATGAAAAATTAAATGATACTTTCTCTAAAAAGAATAGTATTTAATGAGATGGTCCTACCAGTATATGCATCAGAAACTTGGAGCCTTACTAAAGTCTTGGAACATAAGCTACTTGCAACTCAAAGAGCTATGGAAAGAATAATGATGGGAATAACACTAAGAGACAGAAAAATGGCAACATGGATGCGAGAGCAAACTAAATTAGAAGATATTCTAACAACATGTAAGAAAAAGAAATGGATATGAGCAGGACATATAATGAGAATGACAGACAACGGATGGACATTAAGAATAACAGAATGTGTCCCTATAGGTTGTAAAAGAAACATGGGAAGGGAGAAAAGACGATGGATCGTAGAACAAAATAAGTTTATGGTCGTGGACTGGCACAGAAAGACTATAAATAGACGCAAGTGGAAGGACATGTCTGAGGCCTTTGTTCTGAAGTGTACTAGTCATGTTGATGAGGATAGTTATATATATATATATATATATATATATATATATATATATATATATATATATATATATATATATATATATACATATATTGTATATTTATATATATAATATATATATATATAAATATATATATATATATATATGAATATATATATATATATATATATATATATTGTATATTTATATATATAATATATATATATATATAAATATATATATATATATGAATATATATATATAAATATATATATATGTATGTGTATATATATATATATATATATATATATATATATATATATATATATATATATATATATATGCTACACCATCCTCTTGAGTATTTACGTTAAAAATAAATCAGTCATTGATATTGGAGGACACAAGATCAGGGAATGGTAATGTTTTAGGGTCATGGTTATTTCACCCAAAATGGTAATGTGTTTTTTCCTTAAAATCCTACTGTGTCGACTAAGTTCACCAAGAGCATGTAGGTTTGGTGTTAGCAACACTTTTCATGCTTTCCTTTTAATTCTGCAGGAAAGGTTATCTTCGATCAGGCCGTAAGAATATTGTGTTAAATACTTACCTTTCAAATGCTAGATAATTAAATGTACTTACCTTTCAAGTACTAAAAAGGTAAAACTTTCTTTTCATTACTAGAAAGGTAAATATACTTACCTTTTAGTGACTAGAAAAGTAGATCTTCTTACCCTTTAAGTACTAGAAAGTAAATCTAATCATCTTATAGGAACTACAGAAGTAAATCGTTCTTATTAAACATTTTACTCGATTAATATCCTTTCATCTTTTCAGTATTATACAGAAATTTCACAGAAATCTTTGCTTTATCGATGATTTGTTAACAACATACAGAAACCCAGAATGTGTTTCTAGAGAAATTATATATTTTCCTTTGTGGCTTTTGATATTTTTTATGCTGCAAAATATTCTGGAGTCCGAATTGTTTTTTCAAAAATCGATTTAAAAACAGCAAAAAGTGTTAAGCAGATGTGGCATCCCAAACAACTAGAGTCTTAAAATAGACAGATAGACAGGCAGAGCACCATTGGATATACTTTATAATGTTTTAATATTTTAAGGGTTGTCTTTATATCTATTCTTCACTGAAGAATGTGTTAACGAATTTGAAGTGGTCAAATCATTTATATAAGAGTAGAGGATTAGAGCATCTTTTGGTGTACAAATATCAATCCTCATGAGAAGTCAGATTTCTAATGCGGAAAAACTCATTTTTGCTTAAGAAAGATCTGCCCAAATTAAGTGTGTGTTCTGGAATTATATGAAAATAGTTTTAATACCTATATGAAAGTTTAATAGACCGAAATAGCTACTTCCCCTATATAATGAAGAGCAAGTGTCTGGATATATATAAATATATATATATATATATATATATATATATATATATATGTGTGTGTGTGTGTGTGTGTGTGTATGTGTGTATATATATATATACAAACTTTTTTCAGTCACACCCAACGGTATGGCGAGAAATATAACTACTCGATCTATCCCCTTCTCTCGGGTATGGCGGGAGGGAGTAGTCATGCCCTGGTGAGACGGGTTGTAGTTAGGAAAGGGAGAAGGGTAAGAGGGGTTGAATTTGTATGTGTGTGCGTGTGCATCTATCTAAATACTTTATCGTCATTTTTTGACAGGTCGCGTACAGTAATATGAACATAAAGTTCTAGTATTAATTGTTAATTGGGTGAGTTTATCTCTCGTGAAAACTCTCCAAAACATACTTTACCTGTAATGAATTTACTTTCCTAGGAAAAAATTATATATATATATATATATATATATATATATATATATATATCTATATATATATATATATATATATATATATATATATATATATATATATCTATATATATATATATATATATATATATATATATATATATATATATATATATTGTCAAGAAGAAAAGAATAACCAGAGGAATATTGTTAATGGTTAAAGTCTAAGGTTTAGCTAAACTTTGACATTAAAGTTTCAGATGTTCTTCTTGAATCCAATCTACCATCTGTATATTATAATCAATAATTCTGATAATTCCTAAATGCAGTTTTGACCAGGATCCAACTGAGCAGTCCTATTGGTGATGTGAATAGCAGCTTAAATATAAGTCCTTCTTAAAGAAAACTCATTATCCCACTGCAGAGTTTTCATATACTATCTATTTAAAATTAATACGAACTAAATTCACTGTTGTTCGAAAAGGATATATTTTTTCTGTGGGGATTTTCGAAAGGGGGGCCAAATTCAGGTTATATTTCCTCTGTAGAAAAAATATCAATGCAGTCTATAAAAAATCAATGCAGTCTATAAAATATCAATGCAGTCTATAAAATATCAATGCAGTCTATAAAATATTAAGTCTATAAAATATTAATGCATTTATGCGAAATATCCTAAGGATATAGTTGGAATTGCATATGCAATCTTATCAAGAATTGTTCTCTATATGATGAGCTGATTGATTACCTGTATTCCAGTTGACTACTTCTACAGGTGATCCGTCACTCCACAGCCAAACACCTTCTTCCACTGCATCTGTGTATCCCATTAGGATGTCGCTGTCTATGTTAGCTGAACAGAAACAATATCCAATTAATTTGTTATTATTATTATTATTATTATTATTATTATTATTATTAGCTAAGCTGCAACGCTACTTGGAAAAGCCGCATGCTATAGGCCCAAAGGCTCCAAAAGGAAAAAATAGCTCAGTGAGGAAAGGAAATAGATAAATAAACTACAAGAGAAGTAGTGAACAATTAATATGATATATTCTAAAACGATAACAACATTAAAATAGATATTTTATATGTAAACTATAAAGAGAGACTTATGTCAGCCTGTTCAACTCAAAAACATTCGCTACGAGTTTCAACTTTTGAACTTTCGCCGGTTAAACTGCCTGATTAAGAAGGAAGTAAATCCTAAGAGTAATGGTTTACATTAAAGTCAGATCTCTGCAATTCATTAATATGTAATGTTTATAATCAATAACTACTAGTATAATATACGTCTTACAAAGTGAGTTTTATGTCAAATATACAAAAAAAAAAATCATCTTATAGCTAAACTTTTTTTATCGATATACTAAACACATGAAAGCCAAAAAAGAGGAAATCTAAGAAAGATTGGAAAAACTTTACCACTGAGAACAAGAAGATGTTATAAAGAAAAAGTAACCCCCAAGAACTTACAAAAACAAGATGTTAGAAAAATATTTATTCCAAAGAACTCACAAGAACAAGAATATATTAGAATAGAATGCCCCCAAGTACTCACAAGAACTAGAATACATTAGAAAACAATGCCCCCAAGTATTGTACTCACAAGCACAAGAAGATATTAAAAAAAAAAAAAAAATTACCCCCCAAGACCTCACAAGAGCAAGAGGATATTAGAAAAAAAAAGTTGCCCCCAAGAACTCACAAGAAGAAGATATTAGCAAAAAAAGTTGCCTCTATTAATTCACAAGACCAGGAGGATATTAGAAAAAAAAAAGTTGCCCCCAAGAACTAACAAGAACAAGAATATATTAGAAAAAATAACCTCTTAAGTACTCACAAGAACAAGAAGATATTAAAAAAAGTTACCCCCCAAGACCTCACAAGAACAAGAGGATATTAGAAAAAAAAAGTTGCCCCCATGAACTCACAAGAATAATAATATATTAGAAAAAATAACCCTAAGTACTCACAAGAACAAGAAGATTTTAGAAAAAAAAAATTTACCCCCCAAGACCTCACAAGAACAAGAGGATATTAGAAAAAAAAAAAAAGTTGCCCCAAGAACTCACAAGAACATAAAGATATTAGCAAAAAACCTTGCCTCCAAGAACTCACAAGAGCAAGAGGATATTAGACAAATTAAAAAAAAAAAAGTTTCCCCCAATAACTCACAAGAACAAGAATATATTAGCAAAAAACAGTTGCCTCCAGGAACTCAAGAGCAAGAGGATATTAGAAAAATAAAAAAAGTTGCCCCCAAGAACTCACAAGAACAAGAAGATAGAAAAAAAAGAGTTACCCCCAAGAACTTACTATGAACGAAGTCCTGTTCAGCCCAAGAGTTGATAGAGATGAGATCCCCCAGATTATCCTGGCAATATTTCCGAGCATCTTGCCAGGTCTTTTCCTCTTCGCTCATGTAGTAACACCGGTTATCATTCATCACCCAACCAGAGGGGCAATATTTGTCACCTGCAATTTACAAAGTCATTTTAAGTAATCGGAGCCCTTAGAGTATACACTTCCATATTTGTATGCAATAGTCCTCATAGGTACGGTTGGATACAGGAATTTCTGGTGCACCTCCCTCTGAAGAAGTGCACCCAGCTACGAGTTCCTGTTTTTGGCAGTACCCACAACCTCTGCCTATACTATGTTAGGTTACTTACCACGAAGTAAGGGTGTAACAGGGTGCATTTCTTAGGAACGAGGTGTGCCAGAGACTCTTGTGTCTAGCTATGCACCTGCATTACAACTAATTCAGAGTCACATTGCGCCGTCTCGTTATGTTAATTTTATTCTCATACGATAGGTGATATATAATTTTGTTAAATACCATATTATTCTGTTTGTAAATTATAAACTAAAAGAAAGCATTAGATTAAACCCAAATTTATGCAATCAAATGTTTCTAATGAAGTTGAAATGTGTAACGTAAAGAATATAGGTTAACTATGGAATTAAACACAGGTAACACAAAATAGAAGAATGTATTGAAATATGATAGACTAGAGGGTACGAAAAAATTTTAGTAGTCAAAGGAGTAATGTCTGAAATCATCATCATCATCTCCTCCTGCGTGTATTGATGCAAAGGGCCTCGGTTAGATTCCGCCAGTCGTTTCTATCTTGAGCTTTTAAATCAATAATTCTCTATTCATCATCTCTTACTTCACACTTCATAGTCCTCAGCCATGGAGGCCTGGGTCTTTCAACTCTTCTAGTGCCTTGTGGAGTCCAGTGGAAAGTTTTGTGAACTGATACATGTAAGGATATGATTAGCAAAAACAAAAACGCCATTCTTACTTAGATGGTGAATCAGATGGATGGGATCCCCTTGTTTCGCCTCGCAGATGTAGTGCCTGGGGAGGTAACAATCCATCGGTGTCCAAGCTACTGTGTCTGGGTCTAGGGAGGAAGAGGAAAGGAGGATTAATGTATTGTAACGTAACAAACTATCGTTAGATGCTGTGTCCTTAAAGTAAAACTGTAGCAATATATCGTTAGGTATTATGACTTCAAACTTCGGCTAATATCAGTTATTTAACCCCAAAAACCCTCTGATGAGCACATGCCTTCTTGATTATTATTATTATTATTATTATTGTTATTACTATTATTATTATTATTATTATTATTATTATTATTATTATTATTATTATTATTATTATTATTATTAGCTAAGCTACAACCCTATTTAGAAAAACAGGATGCTATAAGCCAAAGGGCTCCAACAGAAAACTAGCCCAGTGTGGACAGGAAATAAGGAAATAGATAAACTATATAAGAAGTAATGAACAATTAAAATAAAATCGTTCAGTATAACGTTGTTGTTTGCCTTCACTTAGAAGTTATCTGGTATAGCTGAATATTCTTTTCCGTCATTGCCCATGTTGATATGAACCATCGTACGTAAACCAAAACAAAATTCATAATGAAGTGCAAAAATTCGTAGTAGCTTATTTCCTTGCAATGCACTTTGCATAGCAATCGGTTTTCGCTTCATCCTTTTCTTTTGCAGCTTTTACAGCATGATGAATAGTTTTAACAATCCGAGGCATTTTGTAAAAGTGAAAAAGACCCGTCCAAAAATACTCTTCTCTTAGAAGTCAAAGTAAACAGACTATTAAGCTATCAAACAAAATGTAAACTATAACTGATGAAGAATATAGGCAATGATCATTTTGATGATTTTATTAATTTCTAAATAATAATAATCATAATTTCAAAAATTTTAATAATAATAATTTTGATAATTTGGATTTTCAACCCGCACTTGATGGAACATAAATTTTTTTTGATAATCTTGTATTTGGGGAAATATAAATGCATCAGAAAAAACTAACCCGTGAGATGGAAATTAACACATCGATCAGTATCTGCAGCGAGTGCTTCGTCCCTATCCATGTCGGACATGGAAGTGAAGTTCATCACCGTATCGTCGATCCAGTAAAATTTATCATTGGGTTTACCTGTAAGAAATGGTTTATTTTAGGTTCTTTCCTTAGGATGCTGAACTCTAGAATTAGTTTGTTTGAGACCACAAAGGTAAAGGGCAAGACGTGTTTGAGGGATCAATGGATCAATACCATTTAAAACGAATACTGGAAGCCTTGTGTTTGCTACCAAACACACAACACTTAGTTCCCATTTATATTATACACATACACACACATTATATATATATATATATATATATATATATATATATATATATATATATATATATATATGTATATATATATACATATATATATATATATATATTCATTTATGTGTGTGCGTTTGTTCGTTCGTGCATGAATATATGCTATTCTAATGAAATTATCCTCTATCATGAAAAGAATTTATGTTCCCAGTTCTGTTAAAGCAAAATAGTGCCATTGATGCATTAGTTTCGACAGTAAAAAAAATAATAACCTTATACGAAGGAAAAAAGTCTCTTGTTTCAACAAAGATAATTTTCTTAAAAAATTAAGTCGGGTTTGAGTCGTGTGCTGAAGGAAACGTATCATCATACAGTTGAAAAGCTTTAGAGAGCAGTTAAAACAAACGCTTATTTGGTTCATTTGATTCAAATGGCCCAGTAAAAAAATTTCAAAGAAATGAGTTCTAATATAGGAAAAAGCTCGCATGCAAGAAAGATCTTAAACTTTACTTTTGGATTGAATTTCAGAAATACTATTGACCAAAACAGAGAAAATATTCTTAATATATGATTAAGTAGAAGCTTTTACTATTCATCCTTGTGAAAAAAATGTTTCATATCCTTGTATTATTGAATTTACCGAACTTAGCAGTTACGTAAATATATGGAAATTTATAGAAATGATAGGCTGATAAAACAAAGACAATATTCTAAGAAAATAGATTAATAGAAGTCTTTGCTTGCCTTGCTTTGTAAGATATTTTTAGTTCTGTACTGTTTAAGGCATTCAAGATTCACTTTGTGAGCAAGCTCTAGAATTTTTCTTAAATATATATACAGTAATATATATATATATATATATATATATATATATATATATATATATATATATATATATATATATATATATATATGCATATATAGGTGTGTGTATGTATTCAAATGCAAATTATGTGTATGTAAAATTATAATCTATAATCCCAGTTCTGTTATTGCAAGAAAATGAAAATAATGCATTAAGAAATGATAAAAAAAAAAGATTAAAATGATTGAATAACTCACTCTTCAGTCCGAGCCAAAGGTTATCATCCGGCTGCATGTGCTGTGAAATGAAAGTGTTTTCCTCTGGGCCGTCAATGATGACCAGGTGGGCTCCCACTTCATCACAGGTGGCTCTTGCGTTCTCCCACACCAGGACGTCAGATTTCTCGGTGTTGAAGTAATAACACGAGTCACCGAAAAGTTCCCAGCCGTAAACACAAGCCTCTAAAAATAAGACAAATTACTTTTAGAGGGATTTTTTTAGTAAGGGAATATTAGTAACAAAATGTCTTTCTGGTAGGAAAAAAAGTAGATTAACTTGCTCACTCTCAGTATAAGAGGGCCTTTATTTATCTTAAGTAACAGTAATACAGATTCAATCGATAGTAGTGGCTCACTGATATTCCTTTCATGAATTTCTGAATCTTTTTTTTTTATAAATTCTATAATCGATGTAACGAAAACGTTATGGGCTTGAAATAAAAAGATATTCCATTTAACAACGTCAGGTAATTTAATATTTAGATAAGCATTTCATACAGCAGAAATTTTATAAATTATATCATATGGTTTTATGTAATATATATATATATATATATATATATATATATATATATATATATATATATATATATACATACATATATATGTATATATTTATATTTATATATATATACATATATATATGTATATATATATATATATATATATATATATATATATATATATATATATATATATATGTATATATATATGCATATATATATATATATATATATATATATATTATATATATATATTATATATATATATATATATATATATATATATATATATATATATATATATATATATATATATATATATATATATATATATAATCTTATTTTATGGGCGCTTGAATCCTTGTGTTAATTTTAGTCTGAAAACATGCTCGATTCATTTCTTATTTAGTTACCCTCTCAAAACTTACGTTTTCTTTGAAGAGGCAATTAGGTAATAATAGAATATGGTTTTAATGATTTTGAGGCATAGCTTTTATATCGTCGTCCGTTACTATAATAAAAACTGAAACGGCTCTATTTGTTGTTGTTGTTGCATTTTATGTTGTTGTTGTTGCTGCTGTGCTTCTGTTTTTGTTGTACAGTTAGTTCTTGTTATTCACGATTAATTCGTTCATGAAAACGGCCACGTATACCAAATATGTGCATACGAAACTATTTCTTCCTATAAGAATACATGGTAAGTCTGTCCAATGTGGACACCAAGTTGCCAACTTGTTTCATATATTAACTAAATTAACTGCATTTTATTGGAAATAAATAACTAGATAAACTATGCATTATTTGATTTAATAACCCTGAGTTAAGGCCACACAATAAAAGAGGAATGACACGTCATATCCACATTCAAAAGTTAACCAACCTTGTTTCTTTTCGCAGATGTAATCGAAGGCATTGATTTCACAATTTGCAGCTACCCAGAGTCCCTTTTCGTCCTCTGGGTCAACTGCACCACATCCGGTCCCGGCAGTTGCCCTACAAATGAAAAAACAGGATCTTTACTGATCACAATAGAAATCATTATTATTATTATTATTATTATTATTATTATTATTATTATTATTATTATTATTATTATTATTATTATTATTATTACTTGCGAAGCTGCAACCCTAGTTGGATAAGCAGGATGCTATAAGCCAGGGGCTCCAACAGGGAAAATAGCCAAGTGGGGAAAGGAAAAAAAAGAAAAAAAAAGTACTTTAATTACAATTACAAAATTAAAATAAATGTCTCCTATATTATGATTATTATTATTATTATTATTATTATTATTATTATTATTATTATTATTATTATCACTTGCTAAGCTACAACCCTAGTTGGAAAAGCAGAATGCTATAAGCCCAGTGGCCCCAACAGGGAAAATAGCCCAGTGAGGAAAGGAAACAAGGAAAAATAAAATATTTTAAGAACAGTAACAACATTAGAATAAATATTTCCTATATAAACTATAAAAACTTTAACAAAACTAGAGGAAGAGAAATCAGATAGAATAGTGTGCCCGAGTGTACCCTCAAGCAAGAGAACTCTAACCAAGAACAGTGGAAGACTATGGTACTGAGGCTATGGCACTACCCAAGACTAGAGAACAATGGTTTGATTTTGGAGTGTCCTTCTTCTAGAAGAGCTGCTTGCCATAGCTAAAGAGTCTCTTCTACCCTTAGCTAGAGGAAAGTGGCCACTGAACAATTACCATGCAGTAACCCCTTGGGTAAGAGGAATTGTTTGGTAATCTCAGTGTTATCAGGTGTATGAGGACAGAGGAGAATATGTAAAGACGAAGCCAGACTATTCGGTGTATGTGTAGGCAAAGGGAAAATGAACCGTAACCAGTGAGAAGGATCCAATGTAGTACTATCTGGCCAGTCAAAAGAATACCACCTGTTAAGCAGGTGGTTTTAGATTAAACGATAGCACAGTAAAGAGCATACATCCGACAAGGCCACTCAGCAAAAAGATGACAGGGTCACATTAATAAAAGAGTGAATTAATTAAACATGGAAAATAAATATGGTAATAATCCAATGCTTATAAGCCAGGCTATTGAGGACCAAAAGTATTCCTTTCCTCACTGGGCTATTTTCCCTGTTGGGGCCCTTGGGCTTATAGCATCTTGCTTTTCCAACTAGGGTAGTAGCTTAGCAAGTTATAATGATAATAGTGAAGGAATCTCTTTTAAAGAAGTTAGTAGTTTTCTTGCAGAGATACTTAAGGATATCACCTATAGAATAAGTCTGACAATTTTCATTAATTTCTGCCCATCCTTTAGGCCTGCCTTTCTTCTCCAAGAAACAGACATCCATTGGTTTGTCTTCCATCCCCTTCCTCACCCCCTTATTTCCATATTAGCATTTCAGAGATGAATTGCCCCCCCCCCCCCTCCCCCGATCCAGCGCTTGGAATATGACAAATTATATTATATTGTTAAGAGACTTACTCTTAATATCAATTGTTTCATTGCGCTGGCTGTCATTCACAACTTCTCAAAAAAAAAAAAATCAGTTATTTCGCAGATAAAAAAAATAAAAAAATTGTTCTTTCTTACTTTTTTGAAATTGTGGTTTATTAGCTTCAACATATTACGTGACTTAAAATTGCCTAAAAACCTAGGTTTTTTTTTTTCTTTCTTTTTTTTCCTTATTGCGATTTATTAACTTTAGCATATTTCGTGAAATGAGAGTGCTTAACCTTTCATTCGCTGTAACATTGAGAGAGAGAGAGAGAGAGAGAGAGAGAGAGAGAGAGAGAGAGAGAGAGAGAGAGAGAGACAGAGAAATACTCACGGATCAGGTTGCCCTGGTTGCCAGTCAGTGAAGTTGGACTCATCACCGTCTACCCACTTGTATTCATCTGGGTGTCCCTTTGGAGATATTGGAAAACAAGAATTAAGAGAAAATATAGTGAAAGGAATTGTGGAAAAAACGTAGGAAATATATTTATTTACCGGATAAAAAGAAATACATCATT
>NC_090726.1:58606574-58611574 GCF_036898095.1 Palaemon carinicauda | reverse complement strand
TCGAAGGAATCTTTTCGGCAAAGTGGTTATTTTGACTGTTCAGATGCTCAGAAATTCCATGTAACAAAATCATTGATGTTTCATAATACCGTTCCAAACAAGGTTACTGCGATACTCATATAAAGCGAGAAGTGACGTATTATATCATTTGTATAGTATATAATATCATCCTTAATTGGACCAGTACGTAAATTGTTCGGACATTGCTGTCATAGAGTCATGACATCACAAGTGACATTATTGCCAGAATGATAATGAATCATAGGTCTTTCAAAGCGAATGGACCTTATGTAGGAATAGTTACTGATACCTTCATTCAATAGACTAATGCAAACGGTTTCGTGCATTTCATAAATCATAAAGGGTTGATATTTCAATTATGTAGAATATGAAAATGGCTAATATTAGAGGTCCTTAATGCGCGTCAAAGAATTGAAAAGAATCTTATATGAACTATATTATAACAGTATTTATTATGCAATTTCATTGTTAGAGGGAAACTAAGATGAGTTTGGATATTTTGTTATCATTGGGAGAAAAATCGTATATTGCAGAGAATTGTATGATAATATATAAGGATTTAGATATTTACTTCACGGAAACAAAATTACAAATTTGACATCCTGATGCAGAGCTAATTCCTTGTGAGAGTGGGATAGAAGAAGAACCTGCTTTGAGAGACAAATCGCATTAGAATTATCTTTTTACACTTCTTCAGCAACATCATAATTAAGGGTGAATATTTTTACCACATGAATGTAAAGACCTTCAAGCAGTCAATCCCCTTTATATACTTACAAGATATTCGTGTTCACCTCAGTTTGATCTTCCAGCCATTTCCAAGTGCCATCCAATTTTTTGGCATTCGTATAAATGTTTTGGGAAAGACCTAAGCTAGTAAGCGTCGCCTTCACCCACGCCTGGAAAGCAGAAATAAGGAAACATAAGGATTCCACTTAATATGTGTTATTTTTTTTATTTTATTTAGATGAAAATTTAGATGTGAACAATGCTGTATACAGTTGCCAAAAAAAAAGAAAAAAAGAAAAGAAACTGCATGTTTAACTATCTAATTATGTTCTGTCGTTTTCTGTCAATTGGTGGAGTTTATATGTAAATTATACTAGAAATTATATTCATATCTTCAAGGTACTGAAACTAGCTTATAATTAAATGGAAATAAAACGGCCTAATACTAAGTAAACACCTTTAACCTAAAAGATTTTTGGGTATCCTTTTAAGTTAAACAAATCTAATTTAACGTTTTTTTAATTCAGGGGAAAAAAGCTACAAGCAAGAATTATAACAATTATAAACTAATTACATGAATAAATCTTCGTTAGATCGATTTTCATGTTAAATAAATTGATTTAGTCATAAGAAAATACGTAGGCCTACTGCGTGAAAGATTCAGTGTAGTAGTAGTAGTAGTAGTAGTAGTAGTAGTAGTAGTAGTATGATACTTAATAACGAGTAATTTCCGCATAATTAATTCAAGGTTCGTTTGGGAATGGAATGAATACGGCATTTTGATTCCTACTCCATTTAAAGATTTAAAGGCTGCCACTCATGAATGGCAAAGTCAAGGTACAATGCCATCCCCTTGGCTAGCAAGACAATGTCCCAGAGACTGACCAATATGATCAGCTCCTAAGCCCCCTCTCCACCCAGGCTAGGACCAGAGATGACCAGGCAATGGTTGCTGGTGACTCAGTAGGTAGGCCTATAGGCTCCCCCCAAACCCTTCATCCATAGCTCATGAGGATGGTGAGGTTGCAGACACTACAAAAAACTATCGAGATAGAGCGGGACTCGAACCACAGTCCAGTAAATCGCCAGGCAAGGACATTTCCAATAGGCCACTATAATCTAGAATTGTCTTTAAAGTTCATAAGAAATATTTCCATTATTTATTCATGTCGGAGTATTTCTTTACTCTGGATCATGAACACACTAAAAAATTGTAAACTTAATATATATTCCAATTAGACTTATAGGCTCATCAAAGATTGTAAAATATCTCGTTAAAGTAACATGCTGTGTAGATAGTTACTTTTGAGTAGCTTGTATGGAAAACTTCTCTCAAAATTATTATTATTATTAGTAGTAGTAGTAGTAGTAGTAGTAGTAGTAGTAGTAGTGTTGTTTTTTATTATTATTATTATTATTAGCTAAACTACAGCCCTATTTGGAAAAGCAGTATACTATGACCCCAAGGGCTCCAACAAGGAAAAATAGCCCAGTAAGGAAAGGAAACAAGGAAGTAAATAAACATACAAATATTAACAAATGATTAAAAAATTATGAAAATAGACTGACCAATGTTGCTTCATCCTTGATAATGAGAGAATCCCCTCCATGCCCAGTGCAGAACTGTCGTGCTTGGTTGAAGTTCTTCTTCCAGTACTCATCAGGCATCGTGTAGCACTGGTCAGACCCTCCAGGATTCTCCCAGCCTGGAAGGCAGCGAGCCTCCATTCGACTCTCGCCTGGAAAACGATATTTATGAAATGTTATTAATTGCCTGCTTCTACTTGGCAAGATATTCAAACTCTGTCAGCCTTTGCGGAATAAGATTATTGCTTCCATTTTTAGTCTAGCCTCTTTCTAACTGGTGTTCGTTTGTTCGAGTCAGGTAGAGGCAGGTAATAGCTCTCACCATTTGCTTTAACTAGTAAAATAGGATAGTATGTTATATACAATATATATATATATATATATATATATATATATAAGGGTTTATAAATATGCTATATATATATATATATATATATATATATATATATATATATATATATATATATAAATATGTGTGTGTGTGTATGTATATACAGTACCGGTATATATACAATATATATAAGTGTTTATATATGCCTATTTATAGTGTATATATATGTGTGTATATATATATATATATATATATATATATATATATATATATATGTGTGTGTGTGTGTGTGTGTAAAGTCACGATATATATACAGTATATATGCTCAAAATATGCCAAATATACGATTCATTGTTGCACATTTATGAAATAACTCTATTATAGTTATGTTTTATTTTTTAAGTTGGATTTATTCACAAAATATATTTAATACCTGCGAACTCATTTCCATGTATTATTATTCTTATTCAATTCTGATTGAAAGTTATCATATTTTGAGTATTTTCCAACAAAGAAAGCCAAGTGTATATAGTAATGAATTTATAATTTTTAGCTTTAAAATACAACGTTCATTTCATGACGAAGAATAAATTCCTGTAAACCTTATATGTTATTTTGTTATATTCAGAAACTACTGGAAAAATATTTTTGACGATTATTTAATGCGTTGAAAACCTCCAGATATGAATATTGATATAAAATCTTCGGGAAAAAGAATTCAAATATACCTCCATGGGAGGAAACACCCTATTTGACACTCATATATACATATACTTGTGTGTATGTATATATATATATATATATATATATATATATATATATATACTGTATATTGTATATATATGTATATGTATATATTTATATATATATGTATATATATATATATATATATATATATATATATATATATATATGTATGTATATATATATAATTAATATATTTATATATATAATTGATATATTTGTGTATATATATATATATATGAATTATATATATACAGTATATATATATATATATATATATATATATATATATATATATATGTAGATAAATACATATATGGATATAAAAAAATATTCTGGAATTACATATAACCTAACAAAAAGTACTGTTAAAGCATAAATGTTTTAGTATTATCTTATATAATAATAAATACCAGAGATTGAATTTTATGGAGTTATTTACCAACTTGATTAGCATATTTATTTTTATAAAAAGCCCTTATAGATTCCATACAGTTCCAGTTAGACTATCAGAAAAGTTCCAAAACATTTACAGTAGGTTTTCGACCAAGTAGATGGAGAAAAAAAAAATAATCTGGTGCCTGTTATATTTAAGATCAGAAAAAAATACTAAAGATCTCTTTTAATTCGCTTGGCTAATGTATCTGCTTGTATATTTTGAACAGAAATAGTTCTGCTAACTATTCCGAGACTATTTAAGCGTCATACTCTTTCAATTTATATTGTAAAAATGCGCAAAAATAAAGAGCCATTATGAATATCTACAGCTTCATCAGTCATTGAAATCTTGGTTTAGTTACGTACTTTATACTAACACAGCAGACTGTAGAAAGAATATATAGTAGTCATCAGACTGTTGACAGAATCCAATTCTCTTTTCATACCATATTCTGCTAATATATAAGCATAAAATTCATAGTTAATAACGTACAGTACATAACTCTTCGATTACCATAACCTGTATAAGAAAAGATATTATTATTACAGTTTCGACCAAGATCGGATAATTGATATTTGTTTAGTGTTATAATATCCTTTGAAGAGGATTCATCCGAAAAACTTACTCGAATATTCAGAAAATTGATGAATCCGAAGATACTTGCCGATGAATATTGTTATCTATTGTTTTCCCAAATACATGTCAACTCTGCTATAGAAATGTTTTCCCGATGGGATTTTGTGTTTTGGCAATGCATTATGGGTAAACACACCTGATCGTGTCTTTGTTTTTATTCTGAATTGTTGGTATGTTAAAAATGCTTAAACTTGGTTGGTTTCTTTGTTTCACGCTTCAGCGAATTCGAATAATGTAAGACATCAATATATTTATGTTTATTCATGTTTATATTCATTGTTCATCTGAAAGGTATAAGTAACAGCAAAATACTCACCCATGCGGCAAATGCACGTAATGCAACATGTAACGCTTGCCAGAGAAGAGGAGTAAGGAGATAATGTTAAATTGCAAGCGAAGCGAGCCACGGCTGAGAAACTTACAATTAAAACAAGTGACTGTTGTTCTTTAGGGGAGTCCTAGATCCATAAACCTATTCATTTGCGCAAAAAATAAAGGTCCAACGTAATCGAA
>NC_090726.1:58576574-58601574 GCF_036898095.1 Palaemon carinicauda | reverse complement strand
CTTCAAAACAAGAATCTTGAAGACTTCTTCTTTTTCTCCATGAAGAAGAAGTCTTCAAAACAAGTATCTTGAAGACTTCTTCCTCATGGAGAGAAAGAAGAAGTCTTCAAGATTCTTGTTTTGCTTTTCATGACTGCCTTCCTGATTCCACTTGTCGTTGATCCCTTTCTTCTTAGAAGAAAGAAGTCTTCAAAAACAGAATCTTGAAGACTTCTTCTTCCTCATGGAGAGAAAGAAGTCTTCAAGATTCTTGTTTAGCTTTTCATGACAGCCTTCCTGTTTCCACACTTCAAGTTTTTTAAAAATAAGCTAGATACAGGAACTCTCTATTGTTGGCTGGGCGGGGCTGGCCCCCCTCCTGCTAGCCCAGAGGGTCTCCCCCTTCCCGCTGGCAGGGCGGGGCTCCCCCCTTCCCGCTGGCAGGGCGGGGCTTCCTCCTTCCCGCTGGCAGCGCGGGGCTCCCCCCTTCCCGCTGGCAGGGCGGGGCTCCCCCCTTCTTGCTGGCAGGGCGGGGCTCCCCCCTTCCCGCTAGCAGGGCGGGGCTCCCCCCTTCCCGCTGGCAGGGCGGGGCTCCCCCCTTCCCGCTGGCAGGGCGGGGCTCCCCCCTTCCCGCTGGCAGGGTGGGGTTCCCCCCTCCCGCTGTCAGGGCGGGGCTCCCCCCTTCCCGCTGGCAGGGCGGGGCTCCGCCCTTCCCGCTGGCAGGGTGGGGCTCCCCCCTTCCCGCTGGCAGGGCGGGGCTCCGCCCTTCCCGCTGGCAGGGGAGGGCGGGGCTCCCCCCTTCCCGCTGGCAGGGGAGGTCGGGGCTCCCCCCTTCCCACTGGCAGGGCGGGGTTCCCCCCTTCTCGCTGTTGGGGCGAGGCTCCCCCCTTCCTGCTGGCGGGGCGGGGCTCCCCCTTCCCGCTGGCGGGGTGGGGCTCCCCCTTCCCGCTGGCGGGGCGGGGCTCCCCCCCTTCCCGCTGGCAGGGCGGGGCTCCCCCCTTCCCGCTGGCAGGGCGGGGCTCCCTTCAGGAAATCTTGATACAAATTGCGCAGAAGCCAGAGAGCACAGTGTTGTCAATTTAACATTTTAGGGGAATTTAACATTAACTATTTAAATCCAGCATTTAGCCAACAAAAAAGAAAAAATCATTGATTAAATAGCAGCATTATTAAATAATAAGGAAATTTTTACAGACGGAAATTTCTCCTAATTCAGTGTAGGCTTGCATTAAACGCATATCAAATAAAATTTTTATAACCGTTTCGAATACAATGAGTGTGTTTAGTTGTTTCAGGACACGAAAGTGTGTCACAAATTTTGGTAAATGTGGAGCTTAAGTCTGTTTCCTACTTTTTTATAATTCCTGTGTTTTTGTGTAGATAGTTTAACGAATCTATTCTTGTATGTAAATAATTTATACGTGAAACTTAAACACGATGCGCAACTGTTGTTCAAATTACCGATTCTTCTTTTTAAAGGGGTTCTCATATTCAAATAAAAAAGGATGTAATAGCTCCATAATTAGTAAGAAAGAACAAGCAAATATCTTGCATTTCTTTAGTAAAAGCAAAGATAGAATATCTAATAATAATAGTTATACTTCACTTGACCATGAGCTGATCCATACCGCCAAAAGGAAAATAAGAAACTTATATTTATTCAAGATCCCGGATCCACGGCCTCTTTGTATTGGGATTTCTGAAAGACACTTGCAATGAAAACACCAATATTTAGCTAAGAAACTGCTTGAATATTTTCAAAGAATGTAGGATAATATACAAAAAACAATTAAATGCTTTTAAAAATGGTTTTTGAAGGTGTCATTGTTATAGGCTTCTTATCCCATAACACTGCCACGGCGCTTACAGTCGCTGACAGAACTTTTTGGTTGTTATCACACCAAGGAAGAAGATCCCAGGTATGGCAAAATGTGATTAATAGAGCAATTTGCAACTAACATTAGAAATAACATTAAACCTTTTAGCGTGAATGAGACAGAAAGCCTCACGATCTATCATGCGACTACAGTCTCCAAGCTAAATTCCAGCCATCCTTATCAAGTCTTCATTTTGAGGCTCCTTATAAAGTTAATACCCTTCAGAGTGATAAATCAATGGAAATTTTTAATAGATTTTCAACAACATATTTGTGTGAAAAGATATTTTCATCTGACAGAATTAAGACTAGCTACCGGTTTCGGATTGATTCCAAATAAGCTCTTCGTCTTGCAGTAATGTCATTGGAGTAAAAAAAAAAAAATAAAAAAAAAAATAAAAAAACTTGTTGCAAATAAGCAAGAACAAATATAACTAAAATTGTGTAGTGCTTAAATAAACATTAAATTGTTGTGATAATTAATCTTGAACTTTGTTATATTAAGTACTTGCAGTTCACACTATTGCAACAAAAGTTCTCTGATAGTTGTTATATAAATACATTTACGCCAAATTTCAAATTGTACAGTTAGTGGTCCATGAAGTTTAGAAGGTTGGCGACCGCTGTACTAAACCACCTATTTGCAACATAAATCTTTGGTTCCCCTTGAGATTTTTTTTTCTGCTATAAGTAAATTTGTACTCTAAAATCTCCGCATTACTCTCTTGACATAGGGGAGGAATAAAAAAGAAATATCAATAGTCAGAGGCTTGCAAGTTCTAACTTTTTAATCCAATCTTAGAAAAGACTGTCGAAAATACCAATCTTCTTCTCTCAAGGGGTTAAGTATTTGTTCAGAGACTACTTTCCTCTTGGTAAGGGTAAAAGAGACTCTTTAGCTATGGTAAGTAGCTCATCTAAGAGAACGACACTCCAAAATCAAAACCTTTGTTCTCTAGTCTTGGATAGTGCCATAGCCTCTGTACCATGGTCTTCGACTGTCTTGGGTTAGAGTTCTCTTGCTTAAGGATACACTGAGGTACGCTATTCTATCTGTTTCCTTATTTCCTTTCCTCACTGGACTATTTTCTTTGTTGGAGCCATGGGCTTATAAAGCATCTTGCTTTTCCAACTAGGGATGTAGCTTAGCTTGTAATAATAATAATAATAATAATAATAATAAAACCTCTCCCCTGTCGTTTTCGCTTCATCTTTTGCGTCTAGGTATATTACACTGAACTAATGGACTTCATTTTAACCTTGAACGTGTGTGTTAAACACACACACACACACACACACACCCCATACACACACACACACACACACACACCCCATACACACACACACACACACACACACATATATATATATATATATATATATATATATATATATATATATATTGATATATATATATGATAATTTTGCACATTTAGGCGTGTTTTTTTTTATATTCATAAAAGCCATATATTATACTCTTCCTAATATCTGGATTCTCTCTACCTCGGGATCAGAGACCCGTAGGTGATTAACTCTAAGATAATAGCTTCTGGTCGGCCGGGGAATCGAACCCGGGCCCAAGGAATTGAGGTTCCATTGACTTATCTCTCTTTGTGGCTGAGTTGCTAAGTCAAAGCAACCCCAGTTTCTTGGGACCGGGTTCGAATATCCGACCGACCAGAAACTATTTTCTTTAAGTTGATTACCCTTTGGGTCTCTGATCCCGAAGTAGAGAGAATCCAGATAATAAGAAGAGTATGATATATATATATATATATATATATATATATATATATATATATATATATATATATATATATATGAGCATATTTATGTTTGGATATATGCACAGTATTATAGGAGTTTTATTCCAGCTGTAGCCAGATTGTTGAATGATCTTCCTAGTCGGGCAGTTGAATCGGCGGAGCTTCAAAAGTTCAAACTTGCAACGAAAGTTTTTATGTTAAATAGGATGACATAAATCTCTTTATAGTTGACATATGACAGATCTATTATAACGTTGTTACCGATCTTAAGATTTTTTATGTTCATGTTTCATTACTTCTCACGTAATTTATTTTTATCCTTATTTCTTTTCCTCACTGGGTTTTTTCCAGTTGTAGCAATTAAAGGTTGCTCATGAATAGCAGAGGTAAGAGAAGGTGACATTGCCCTAGCAAGCAGGAAAATGTCCTAGAGACTGACCATATATACTGTACATATCAGCGCTCAAGCCCCCTCTTCATCCAAGCTGGGACAAGGGAGGGCCAGGCAATGGCTGCTAATGACTCAGGCTCCCCCAAACTCCCCATCCTTAGCTTACATGGATGGTGAGGTTGCAGCTACTAAACGAACTAACGAGTTTGTGCGGGACTCGAACCCCAGTCTGGCGATCACCCCTCAGGGACGTGACCACATAGGCCACCACAATATCCTGCCTTATAACATCCTGCGTTTCCTAGTAGGGTTGTAGCTTAACTATGTATTAAAAACAACAACAATAATAATAATAATAATAATAATAATAATAATAATGTATATATATATATATATATATATATATATATATGTATATTTATGTGTATATATATACACATGCGTGTACATAGATATAGACATACATATATAAACATGCATGTATGTACATATAAACTTACACGCACACACACACTTATATATATATATATATATATATATATATATATATATCAATGTATGTATATATGTATATTTAACCTGGTACCTTTTTCCTTACGGAATAGTTAAGGTAAATAAATATATTCCTGCACAAATTCACGAGAGTTCCTTTTTTCATATTAAAAAAGAACATTTGCATGATACGTCCTCAGAACCCATCAGATAAACAAATGATAAAAGTTCTTATCAGCTCAGACTTCGTAATAATGTTACAGATAAAATGAATGGGCCATTGAAATGACAATATTTGCTGCCACCCCTTAAACTGTCTCTGGAGATGTGATTGTGTGGTACTATTGTTTATTTGATGGCAGTCTGATATTTACGTGGTTTGTTTTATAGAACAATCCTTTCGATATGGAGTACTTGACGCTACCACAGAATCTACCACAAAATCTGGGTGGTGTATTGTTTCGTAATGAATCGCGTACAGCCTTTTTTTTTTTTCAATAGACTTGATAAAATGGGAAGCCACTGTTTATCGAGCTATTGTTCACATGTACATGAACTCGCTGTATTCTATGTTATTGTGTGAATTGATATTTCTATCAGTAACAGTCCAGAAATTTTAATTTTATTTTGATTTCTCTATTGATTGATGTTTGTAAAAATCAAAGAATAGTAGGTAAGAAAAATTATGAAATCTAGAGGATAGGCAAGTGGAGGGAGTGGGAGAGATGCGAAGAGAGAGGAGAGGTTTAATGTGTTAAATAAAATGCTGTTATTTTTTATACATAATTGCAAATAGTAAACTGTCACTTCTACCGAGGGAAAGGGTGGTTAGTTCCTAAAACTAGATTCAGTCGACTTTTCAAGGTTCTAATTTACTACGTCTCCAGTTAAATATTACATCTATTCGTACTTAATATCAAAGTTCTTTATAAATAGAATAGATGTGATGAAAAGTAAGCCATGATCCGAGCCGACGAATAGGATGCTTAAAAGTTCAGTTCACATCCCCATCTATTTACAATCATAACTTTACACTTCCTTACATTTACTTTTAACTTTCTCCTTTTACAAAGACTTCTAAACTTCTAAACTATTCTAAAACTTCATTCACTATTCATTTTTTTAATCTCACAACTTCAGAGTTACTGGACATCCACTTGTTCTGTCACTGACTTCACGGACCATTCCATCCTTGAGAATATTTAAAATGCCTCTTGTCACAGACCATCTTCACACCAAACCATTAATTCTCCTTCCTCCATAATCTAACACATGCTTCATTTCATTCTTATGTGCTTTTAATTTATCTAAACAATTCGCCTTCTATTTCATGTATTTTCAAATTATAATTATTACTTACTAATAATAAGCTATAAGCCCAAAGGACTCCAACAGGGAAAATTGCTAAGTGAGGAAAGGAAAAAAGGAAAAATAAAATATTTTAAGAACAGTAACAATAATAAAACAAATGTTCTCTATATAAACTATAAAAACTTTAACAAACAAAACAAGAGGAAGGGAAATAAGATAAAATCGTCTGCCCGAGTGTACCCTCAAGCAAGAGAACTCTAACCCAAGTCAATGGAAAACCATGGTACAGAGGCTATGGCACTACCCAAGACTAGAGAACAATGGCTTGATTTTGGAATCTCCTTCTCCTAGAAGACCTGCTTACCACAGCTAAAGAGTCTCTTCTAACCTTACCAAGAAGAAAGAAGCCACTGCACAATTACAGTGCAGTAGTTAACCCCTTGGGTGAAGAAGAACTGTTTGGTAATCTCAATGTTGTCGGGTGTATGGGGACAAAGGAGAATGTGTAAGAATAGGCCAGACTACTCGGTGTATGTGTAGGCAAAGGAAAGATTAACCGTAACCAGAGAGAAGGATCCAATGTACTACTGTCTACCTTTCACATTTTATCGCTATTGATTCTATCATGAGCTTTATCTAAGTCAATGTACTGCCTTTTCTTATTATTTTTAATCTTCCTGCATTATATGCTTTTATGGAAAATGCTTGATCCGCATTCCCCATTCCTTGTCTAAACCCACATTTTTCTTCCCTCATCAGTCCTTCTGTCATCAGTCCCATTTTCTCACAAAGCCCTGCCTTATACCTTCCATGACACGCTAAGTAATGTTAGACTACTATAATTCTTGTATCCATCTTTATCGATATTTCCTTCATGCACCAAAAGAATTATTCTTTTTTTAACCTTTTCCATATCTATATAAACCTTACACATCCAGGTCAACCATGAAATCCGCAAAACACTAATATACCGCAGCATCTTACCTGAAGACCATCAACTCCTATTTTATTTTAGTATCTCTACACATCTTTCAGCTTTTCAATTTCTTTCTTTCCATCCTCAAGCATTCCCAGACAAACATCAACTCTTGCAACTTTTACATTGCCCATCAATGCCTTTTTTCTATCCTCCACATGCAACTGCTCTTCAGAGCACTTTGTCAATTGACCTAGGACCACGTTCATATCAGAAAGGATCTATACACTTGGTTTATTTTATTTTTAAATCTAATTGACCATTAACATTTCTCGTTGCATTTCCATCCATGAAGGACAACTTATTCCTTCAGGAGATCCAGTTTGTTCACTATCTTACATCTTTTTCATATTAATCACCTATTTTTCCCTCTCCCTTTCTTCTTGACTACCATATCAATCTTCATGTATGCCTACATTTGTTCTGGTCATTTAGTATGTATCTGTATCTCGAATGATCTCGTATTTTCATTCATTAAACCTTTTACTTAATTTTCCCAACATTTTCTGTTTTTCATTCGTCGTCAAGCCCTCTTCTAGTATTAATAAATATTTCTTGTTGTGACCATAAATTCATCCTGGATTTTCACCCAAGGGGTTACTGCACTGTAATTGTTCAGTGGCCACTTTCCTCTTACTAAGGGTAGAAGAGACTCTTTAGCTATGGTAAGCAGCTCTTCTAGGAGAAGGACACTCCAATATCAAACCATTGTTCTCTAGTCTTGGGTAGTGTCATAGCCTCTGTACCATGGTATTCCACTGTCGTGAGTTAGAGTTCTCTTGCTTGAGGGTACACTCGGACACACTATTCTATTTAATTTCTCTTCCTTTTGTTTTGTTAAAGTTTATATAGTTTATATAGGCGATATTTATTTTGATGTTACTCTTCTTAAAACATTTTATTTTTCCTTTTTTCCTTTCCTCAATGGGCTATTTTCCCTGTTGGAGCCCCTGGGCTTATAGCATCCTGCTTTTCCTACTAGGGTTGTAGCTTAGCAAGTAAGAATAATAATAATAATCTATTCTTTCCACTTCAGTTAATCCATTTTTTTTCTTATATATGCTTCTTTTTTCTCTCTTATGCAACTGAGGTGTCTTCATCACATTTACAGCAATATTTTGACTTGTCTCAGCTAAATAATGATCATATGTACAGTTGGACACAGGTATTCCTGGTACAGCTCGCGCTGAGGAATTGCACCCAGCCACACCCGTACTGCGCGGCAAGTGCCTGTGTTTAGCCCCGGCCTCTACCTCTGCCATCTGTCCCTACACTATCTGTTTGGTTACTTGCCACGAAGCAAGGGTGTGATAGGGTACAATTCTTTGAAGTGTGGTGTGCCAGGACTCTTGTGTCCATCTGTACCTTCAGCTAATCCACTTTTCACCATTATGTTGACAAACTTTCTCTTTATTTCACTTGGCCAAATTTCTCCCTATCAACTCTGGCAAACTTCTTATCTCCCCCCCCCCCCCCGCCACAAAGAATAAATATTTTACTTTGGAAGCGTAATCCCAAATATTAGGACTCATTCCGAATACATTCTGCGAGTATTTCTTAATTCTCATATTTCTTCTGTAACTACGAAATCACCAGCTACTACATCTCTTCTTCTGTCACTTTGCATTCAAATCACCTTGCACTGTCACACTTTTGCGTCCTCAAAATCTATCCAGGCACTGATATAGGATCACGTACGTAAAAGGACCCTCTCTCTCTAATTCGGGTATATATATATATATATATATATATATATATATATATATATATATATATATATATATATACGTGTAGGTGTTATATAGGTTTGTAAATAAATCTATATATATATATATATATATATATATATATATATATATATATATATATATATACATACATACATACATATATATATACAGTATATATATTTATATATATACAGTATATATATATATATATATATATATATATATATATATATATATATATATATATATATGTATATATAATCCCCATACCCACTTTCCTCCTAGAATGTTTGGCAACAAGAAGCCCTTTGGTTATTAGAAGTTAGCTTCTACAACTGTTTCATCTTTCATAAATGTTTCTGGTCACATTGAAGGTCATAACTTTCAAGACAGTTTCGATGATTTCTTATTTTAGAGAGTCAAGTCACACAAGAAGAAATGAAGAGGATAACCCATTATAAAGACTTTAATGAATCAAAAGTCAGGGAATGTTATTCACTAATCTCTGAGGTGCATGAATTTGAATTAGCTTCGTCTAAACCAGGAAACTTTGCTTGCAATTTTTAATGAAACTTTGTTTGTGATGTTTAGTTAAACTTTGTTTGCGATTTTTAATTAAACTTTGCTTGCAATTTTTAATTAAACTTTGTTTGTGATGTTTAATTAAACTTTGTTTGCGATTTTTAATTATACTTTGCTTACAATTTTTAATTAAACTTTGTTTGTGATGTTTAATTAAACTTTGTTTGCGATTTTTAATGATACTTTGCTTGCAATTTTTAATTAAACTTTGTGTGCGATTTTTAATTAAGCTTTGCTTGCAATTTTTTATTAAACTTTGTTTGCATATCATTTGTAAGCTAGTTCAAAATAGACTGTAAGCTTCTGGTTGACATGTGAAAACAGTTTATAATTAAGATCATATCGATATATGGCTATTTGCTCGAAACTCCATCCACACCAGGAAACTTTCCTCAGAAAAAAAAAAATAAAATCATAGACTCAAAAAAAAAAAACCGGAAACTTTCTAAGACGTTAGTGAAGTACGGTTCAACAATATTTACAAACTGCTTTAATGCGTTTTAAAAGCAATTGGTAAACTATGCACAAAATTTTTTTTTCAGAATAAAAAATCATTCCCATTTTTGTTTTTCATCCAAAAAGGGAAATTCACCAATAAAGTGTGTGTACAGAGAGAGACGATGTTGAAATGAAAACAGCCAAACCACCACTTGTTTTATTAGTTATTTTCCTTCGGTGCTGTCAATATTAGGGGTCCATGGTTTCGAAATGAAAATCTTAGTAAAAATAACATTTGTACAGCACAAGACGAAAAGTATCAAGCAGCATAACGGTTACTGAAAAATCTCTTTAAGTTACTGGATGAATTCAATCTATGTTGGTTTTATTGTATATCTGAGAACAAAAATATAAGAAAAAAGTCTGTTTGAACAGGAGTGATATAAGGTCGAACTTATGAGAAACATTCCATTGATATGAGTGAAGTGAATTAGAAAGTCAAAGGCCTTAAATTATGATTCTGAAAAGAACATATAAACGAAATGAAACCTCTCGAAAGAATTCCCCTGAATCCGGATAAGAGGCATTTCAGTTTTTGTTACCAGTTAAGAATTCAGTGGAGTCCGAATTACACAAGGCCTTGGAATTACCGAATCATCCTGAGATCCTTAAGGTAATCTGGCGTCTAATTTCAGTTAATCATTATCACTTTATAATCATCATTATCATTATTCAAGGTGTGAGAGATAATCCCATTCAATACTCTTTTTTCAAGATGGTTATTTCTAGAATTATTATTGCCTTCTCAAAACTCGAAGTGCTAAGGGTATGCATTCGCCACTGTCATCGTTTGTTTGTTTGAGCAACTCTACACGAAAACTACTGTACCGATTTTGATCAAACTTGGGTGGGGGGGGGTTGCATGTTGGGTATGACCCAATGATGAATCTGTAACATTTTCGATAAAGTACATCAAAGTACAAGTATACAGCAGTACTAGAAAAATAATCGCAATGTTATGTAAATGACAAATATTTTGATAGTTTATTTATTGTTCGTGAACATTACGCAAAAACTACTGAACCAATTTCAACGAAACTTGGTGGACTTGGTGCCCCAAGGACAAATCCATTAGATTTTGAAGAAAATACATCGAAGTACAAGTACGCAGTGGAGCTAAGAGCAAAATAAGAATGCTTGGCATGGCCAAGTACATTTATATTCTAACCATATTCAGGCTAAAACTATTTATACGTTTTGATTTACAGCCTAGTCATAATACTTTTCCCAAAGAACACTTCCATTTGCGGTGGAAAAGTACTCTTACATTCTTTCGTATATATTACTGTCGAGAATATTATCAAACTGCTTTTGTTGACTCCAAATCTCAATGATCTTTTATTTTTGTTTTATAATTCCTTTATCGCGTTCATTTTCAACCGTTCCACTTTCTTTGCAACGAGTACATTGTTGTGTAAAGATCGGAAGCCGCTGAAGCAAGCTCCTCTTCTAAAGACATCTTGAAGTCAAGCATTTCAAAGACAAAGTTTGCAAACGATTTCCAAATTGTTTCCAACGATTGTTTGAAAATTATATTTCATTGAGTGGACGGGGCCATAGACTTTGGATTTTCTATGTATACATAGTTATCTTTATTTCTTCAGTTATATGCCAAATATGGCTGCAAATTCTGATTTTTGCGTCTTTCAACTCCCATCGATTTCAAGGATATATATATATATATATATATATATATATATATATATATATATATAGTGTATATATACATATATATATATATATATATATATATATATATATATATATATAGTGTATATATACATACATATATGTTAATATGTCTGTGCGAGTATGTATTTCAACGCTTCCATTTGAGGAAACATGGTTCCATGATAAATGTATCGTTGTTCCTAATTCCCCCTAAAAATAGTTATATCATTATAAATAACAACACTTGAAAAAATGGAGTAAACCGGAAAAAAAGAACAATTACTTCAGTTGACCTTGAAAGCAATAATCTTCTTCACCCCCTCCATTATCAATGAACCCAGTCATCTATTGTTTTCAATGATCTTCTGCTTTGCAGCAATTGACTATTTAGTACCATGGTGATCATCCCATTGCAAGGACCTACAGCGATATCGTCTTGAATTTCTCTACTGGAGGCAAACTTACTTCGCCTGGCTACTCATATTCGTTGACACAAACCAGTGTCATGAATTGGGTTGTTTTTTCGTTGGCAATCGTTGCCCTATGGCACGGAGGTCAGTAATTTAAACAAACAATTAGACTCATTAATGTGGTTTTTGCTTTTTATTAAGCGGATCATTTTGAAACAGTTGCGTTTCTCTTATTCGTCGTTGAAAAGGAAAGTAACGAACGGTTTAGTTTCAATTTCTATGTAAAACGAAACCCGACCCGTTATTTTTTAGCACCGTTCTGTAAAGAAACATTTAACACCGGTTTTATGACTGCTTTCTGTAACCTGGTGTTTTTGCATTGGGCAAAAAATCACATTTTCAATGAAAGTTATGCAGAGATCGTTACATTGTTTGTTTGTTCCCCTTTCAGAAAAAAAAAAAAACAAGATAAGAGTAAAGCTAAATGCCATTGATGCCTTTGCTTTTAAAAAGCACCCTTTGTTCCAGACAAAATAAAGTAATTGGTAATATATATATATATATATATATATATATATATATATATATGTAAATATATATATATGTATATATATGTGTATATGTATATATATATATGTATTATATATGTATATATATATATATATATATATATATATATATATATATATATATATATATATATATATACGTGTGTGTGTTTTGTAAAAGTAATATATATGAGGCCATTAACATTGAATATACTTGCACAGTTTTAAAGTAATATTTATTTGGTAGAGCCTAAACATGTCACTTTATACATGTATTACAGGTGAAAGTATATTATACATTTATATGCAGACCTTTCATATACTGATACATTTTGATGAGAGTTCTTCGGGTTTCTCAACTAAGGTATTAATCCTAACCGTGATCAAAGAGGACATCAATTCCTACTTTTTCTCGATAGGCTAATTAAATCACATAGTCCATAACTGTCTCATCATCTTTTTTTTTTTTTTTTTTTTTTACCTTCTTAGAAATAGCTTAAAGTACTCTAGCTTACATCCAACTGTAAGATCGAAGAACAGTAAAACAACCAAAGTGTCTGTAACAGTACTAGGCCTACTCACCACCAACTAAATAAATTCTTTAGTTAATTCTTAAACATAAAAATTCATTTCCAGGCGAGGGGAACATGGAAGGTCGATGCCCTATTGGATGGATGAACGTATATGGAATGGGCCAATGCTTCACTATACCTTCTGAATATAGGGAAAAGGATTTCAATGAAGCAAGGGAGTTTTGTATTGGTCACGGAGGTGACACTATCGTTATCAAGGATGTAAATATATTGGTAAGTCTTCTCGTGGATTTTACTATTTGTTTAGATGCAGGTGGATTATGGATGAACATTTTAGGCTGAAAATTTCCACCACCATAGCAACGCAATTATTATTATTATTATTATTATTATTATTATTATTATTGTTATTATTATTATTATTATTAGCTAAGCTACATCCCTAGTTGGAAAAGCAGTAGGCTATAATCCCCGGGGTTCCAACAGGGAAAATAGCACAGTAAGGAAATGAAACAAGGAAAAATAAAATATTTTAAGAACACTAACATCAAAATGATTATCTCCTATATAAGCTATAAAAACTTTAATAAAACAAGAGAAAGAGAAATAAGACAGAATAGTGTGCCCGAGTGTACCCGTGAGCAAAGAGAACTCTAACCCAAGACACGGAAGACCATGGTACTGAGGGTATGGCACTACCCCAGACTAGAGAACAATGGTTTGATTTTGGAGTGTCCTTCTCCTAGAAGAGCTGCCTACCATAGCTTAAGAGTCCCTTCTACCCTTCTGTACAACAACAAAAAGGCTCATTAACAGTATATTATACCCTCAAATAACCATGTAAGTATTGTAAATTGTACTTCATCCACATCCAATTAATACAGTCTATACATCAACCTATTTCTCTTGATGAAAATATTTATTTGATGAGGATGAAAATTTGTTTTGTAGTTCTTGATCGATTAGGGAAAGGAGTAATGTGCTTTTAATGAGCACATTTCAACGTCCCTTCTGCCCCTAGTGTATTCGGACACACTATTCTATCTAATTTCTCTTCCTCTTGTTTTGTTCAAGTTTTTATAGTTTATTTAGGAAATATTTATTTTAATGTTGTTACTGTTCCTAAAATATTTTATTTTTCCTTGTCTCCTTTCCTCACCTGGCTAGTAATAATAATAATAATAATAATAATAATAATAATAATAATAATAATAATAATAATAATAATAATAATAATAATAATAATAATAATAATACCCTCTGACACCTCGGCGTTGAAGGACTTCTCCGGTCCCATCACCATGTCATATAAAGATAAAGTATTGTTTTCAGTCATTTCCTCAATAAAAATATATTGAAGCATTTAACATCAGGGATATACAATGGGTTTATATCGTCTTTTGTCCGTTAGACAAGCCTTCACCTAATTCTGTGCTTGTTTACATAGATGTTTAAAATATTTTGTTTATGTATTCACTTATTAATATTTCTTTAATTTCACAGAACTACGCCCTTCGCTACCTACAGTCATCCATTAACTCAATATATACGAATGCCAAACTTATTGATGATAAATGGAAATGGATGGAAGACGAGTCTGATGTTGATACAAGTATACTGTAAGTCTAAAACAGAATATTTGCTCAATTTATATTATTTTGACAATATATCTGAAAGAAAAATTATTAAGGGGAATTTAATGTAAATCTATAAGATCGAGAAAGATGATATTGATGTTGGAATAAAGTAAGATTCTATAAATTCTCAGAAAGATATCTCCTTCACATGCGAAATTTCCTTGCTCATTAGTTTGTCATAATACTGCAAATTCAGTACAAAATAAAACATATATGAACGATTACAGCAAGTGATTAAAATCCCTTAGCCTGGTTTTGAGAGTGGGAACCGAATACACTACATTTTAAGGTAGAAAGGCGCTTGCTTGTGGGCTGTGAACTACCTTTTTTTTTCTAAACTATAGTGAAAGACCCTATCTCTTTTAAGGGCCATTTATGACAGGTCAGTGTTTGTAGGACTATTGCCGCTGTGGTAGTAGCGATATAAACGATACAATACAGTATTGCCATAGAGACTCACCAAGTGGGCTACTTGTAGGCATAGGAATGCCTAATGAATGGCATACATGTTTTAGAATTGTTTGTTCAATTAATTTTTTCTGGGCTAGATGTGTTCACATGGCTTTGGCTTTGATTGTGAGTATTCAGAGGACTTTGTCTGGGCTAGCTATGTGTTCACAAGGCTTTGGCTTGAATAGTTAGTATTCAGAGAGCATTTTCTGGGCTAGCTGTGTGTTCACGTGGGTTCGGCTTGGATAGTGAGTATTCAGAGGGCTTTGTCTGTGCTAGATGTGTGTTCACATGTCTTTGGCTTAGATAGTGAGTATTCAGAGATCTTTGTCTGGGCTAGTTGTGTGTTCACATGGCTTTGTCTTGGATAGTGAGTATTCAGAGGGCTTTGTCTGTGCTAGATGTGTGTTCATATGACTTTGGCTTTGATAGTGAGTATTCAGAGATCTTTGTCTGTGCTAGATGTGTGTTCACATAACTTTGGCTTAGATAGTGAGTATTCAGAGAGCTTTGTCTGTGCTAGATGTGTGTTCACATGGCTTTGGCTTAGATAGTGAGTATTCAGAGATCTTTGTCTGGGCTAGTTGTGTGTTCACATGGCTTTGGCTTGGATAGTGAGTATTCAGAGGGCTTTGTCTGTGCTAGATGTGTGTTCACATGACTTTGGCTTTGATAGTGAGTATTCAGAGATCTTTGCCTGTGCTAGATGTGTGTTCACATAACTTTGGCTTAGATAGTGAGTATTCAGAGAGCTTTGTCTGTGCTAGATGTGTGTTCACATGGCTTTGGCTTAGATAGTGAGTATTCAGAGAGCTTTGTCTGTGCTAGATGTGTGTTCACATGGCTTTGGCTTAGATAGTTAGTATTCAGAGATCTTTATCTGGGCTAGTTGTGTGTTCACATGGCTTTGTCTTGGATAGTGAGTATTCAGAGGGCTTTGTCTGTGCTAGATGTGTGTTCACATGACTTTGGCTTTGATAGCGAGTATTCAGAGAGCTTTGTCTGTGCTAGATGTGTGTTCACAGGACTTTGTCTTGGATAGTGAGTATTTAGGGGGCTTTGTCTGTGCTAGATGTGTGTTCACATGACCTTGGCTTGGATAGTGAGTATTTAGGGGGCTTTGTCTGTGCTAGATGTGTGTTTACATAACTTTGGCTTAGATAGTGAGTATTCAGAGAGCTTTGTCTGTGCTAGATGTGTGTTCACATGACTTTGGCTTGGATAGTGAGTATTCAGAGAGCTTTGTCTGTGCTAGATGTGTGTTCACATGACTTTGGCTTAGATAGTGAGTATTCAGAGAGCTTTGTCTGTGCTAGATGTGTGTTCACATGACTTTGGCTTGGATAGTGAGTATTTAGGGGGCTTTGTCTGTGCTAGATGTGTGTTCACATGACCTTGGCTTGGATAGTGAGTATTTAGGGGGCTTTGTCTGTGCTAGATGTGTGTTCACATAACTTTGGCTTAGATAGTGAGTATTCAGAGAGCTTTGTCTGTGCTAGATGTGTGTTCACATGACTTTGGCTTGGATAGTGAGTATTCAGGGGGCTTTGTCTGTGCTAGATGTGTGTTCACATGACTTTGGCTTGGATAGTGAGTATTCAGGGGGCTTTGTCTGTGCTCGATGTGTGTTCACATGACTTTGGCTTGGATAGTGAGTATTCAGGGGGCTTTGTCTGTGCTCGATGTGTGTTCACATGACTTTGGCTTGGATAGTGAGTATTCAGGGGGCTTTGTCTGTGCTCGATGTGTGTTCACATGACTTTGGCTTGGATAGTGAGTATTCAGGGGGCTTTGTCTGTGCTCGATGTGTGTTCACATGACTTTGGCTTGGATAGTGAGTATTCAGGGGGCTTTGTCTGTGCTCGATGTGTGTTCACATGACTTTGGCTTGGATAGTGAGTATTCAGGGGGCTTTGTCTGTGCTCGATGTGTGTTCACATGACTTTGGCTTGGATAGTGAGTATTCAGGGGGCTTTGTCTGTGCTCGATGTGTGTTCACATGACTTTGGCTTGGATAGTGAGTATTCAGGGGGCTTTGTCTGTGCTAGATGTGTGTTCACATGACTTTGGCTTGGATAGTGAGTATTCAGAGGGCTTTGTCTGTGCTAGATGTGTGTTCACTTGACTTTGGCTTAGATAGTGAGTATTCAGAGTGCGATGTCTGTGCTAGATGTGTGTTCACATGACTTTGGCTTTAATATTGAGTATTCAGAGGGGTTTGTCTGGGATAGTTGAGTGTTCACATGAGTTTGGCTTAGATAGTGAGTACTCAGAGAGATTTTTCTGGGCTAGTTGTGTGTTCACTTGGCTTTGGCTTTAATATTGAGTATTCAGAGGGCTTTGTACGGGCTAGCTGGGGGTGTTCACGCGGCTTTGGCTTGAATATTGAGTATTCAGAGGACATTGACTGAACTAGCTGTGTTTCACATGACTTTGGCTTGAATATTGAGTATTCAGAGGGCTTTGTCTGGACTTGATGTGTTTCACATGGATTTGGCTTAGATAGTAAGTATTCAGAGGGCTTTGTCTGGACTAGATGGGTTTCACATAGCTTTGGCCTAGATACTGAGTATTCAGGGGCTTTGTCTGGGCTAGCTGTGTGTTCACACGGATTTGGCTTGGATATTGAGTATTCAGAGGGCTTTGTCTGGACTTGATGTGTTTCACATGGATTTGGCTTGGATATTGAGTATTCAGAGGGCTTTGTCTCCACTAGATGGGTTTCACATAGCTTTGGCCTAGATACTGAGTATTCAGGGGCTTTGTCTGGGCTAGCTGTGTGTTCACACGGATTTGGCTTGGATATTGAGTATTCAGAGGGCTTTGTCTCCACTAGATGGGTTTCACATAGCTTTGTCTTAGATAGTGAATATTCAGAGAGCTTTGTCTGTGCTAGATGTGTTTCACATGGCTTTAGCTTTGATAGTGAGTATTCATAGTGCTTTTTCTGGACTAGCTGTGTATTCACATTGTTTTGGGTTGGATAGTGAATATTCAGAGGGCTTTGTTTGGGCTAGATGTGTGTTTCAGATGGATTTGGCTTGGATAGTGAGTATTCAAAGGGGTTTGTCTGGACTAGATGTGTTTCACATGGACTTGGCTTTGTATTGTGAGTATTCAAAGGGGTTTGTCTGGACTAGATGTGTGTTCATATGGCTTTGGCTTGGATAGTGAGTATTCAAAGGGGTTTGTCCGGACTTGCTGTGTTTCACATGGACTTGGCTTTGTATTGTGAGTATTCAAAGGGGTTTGTCTGGACTAGATGTGTGTTCATATGGCTTTGGCTTGGATAGTGAGTATTCAAAGGGGTTTGTCCGGACTTGCTGTGTTTCACATGGACTTGGCTTTGTATTGTGAGTATTCAGAAGGTTTTTTCTGGGCTATCTCTGTGTTCATATGGATTTGGCTTGGATAGTGAGTATTCAGAGGGCTTTGTCTGGACTAGCTGTGTTTCACATGGATTTTGTTTGGATATTGAGTATTCAGAGGGCTTTGTCTGGGCTAGATGTGTGTTAACGTGGGTTTGGCTTGGATAGTGAATATTCAGAGGGGTTTGTCCGGACTAGCGGTGTATTCACATGGCTTTGGCTTGGATAGTGAATATTCAGAGGGCTTCATATGGGTTAGCTGTGTGTTCACATGGCTTCGGCTTTGATAGTGAGTATTTACAGAGCTTTGTCTGGGCTAAATGTGTGTTCACATGACTTTGGCTGGGATAATTAGTATTCAGAGGGCTTTTTCGGGCTATCTGTGTGTTCAAATGGCTTTGGCTTGGATAGTGAGCATTCACATTGCTTTGTTTGAACTAGCTGTGTGTTCACAGATCCTTTTCTGGAATAGCTGTTTGTTCACATCATTTTGTGTAAGTTATGTCTTTGCAGGCTTTGTCTAGTCTAGCTCCTTGTTCCTGGACTTTTTTGTGCTATCTACGTGTTTATTGGGTTTTGTCTAGGCTAGCTAAGTGTTCATGGGGCTTTGCCTGTCCTTAGCTGCTTGTTCAAGGGGTTTATCCAGGCTAGTTCTATTTTCACAGCCTTTTTTGGCGAGCTACATATTCAAGAGACTTTGTCTGGGATCGTTGCTTGCATGGTTATGGAGTTTTGTCCGGGATAGCTGCATGGTCACTGGGCTAATTTTTGGGTAGCTGCATGTTGTTTTATGTTGTGCAATGAACGTCTAAGTTAGTTGAGAGGACTTTTGGTTATTGCCTTCTTTGGAAATGGGCCTACCAGGTCCTCGCGTAGTGGTCAACCTGGTCGCTGTTAAATGATATGTATCGCAATAGAGATTTGTAGCCTTAATCTAATGGAATATCATTGTAGAGAGCTGCAGTTTTCAAGTCCATGGGTACTCATTTCCATATTTTATGACCCAAAGATAAGTAGGAAGTCACAGAGCTAACTCCATAACAGGATTTACAATAGGCATTAATTGTCAAAGCAAATAAGCCATTGTCACCCATGAACAATGCTCTTTGAAATATGCACGATAAAATAGTGTGATATACAAGGCAAATGTTGAATAGAGGAGAGAAAAAATTGATGCAACCCTTTTTGCTACACTAAGAAAAAGATTTTATTTCATATTTTGCGGTTGTTGTATGAAAGTCACTAAATGGACAGAGGGTATGCAGATAGTTTACAGCCTTAAGCTTTGTATGGATGTTGCAGAAAGATGAAAAATTAATGAAGTACTGATCCTTTAAAGTTACTATTAGACTTTGACATGATAAATGTATGAGCTGCTTAGTTAAAGGAGAGGAATGGGGAGGTTTTGTCACTTAATGAGGTAAGAGGGAATTGGGTGTGATTGGGCCTTTGATTACTAGAAGGTAGATAGTAGGAAGCAGGTGGACCTTACAAAGTGTGGAAGATTCTGGTGATGAATGAAAAAGTATGTGTTATTTATAGCGTTGCATTAGTAAGATTAATCGTGGTAGGAGAAAATAAATTGTATTAGTGAGTTTATACAGTTCAGGAACAGAAAGTGATTAAGATAGAATAGTATACATTAAGAGAGGATGGGTGTGCTAGGTGATCTTGATGCAAAGTGATAGACTACTGAAAGAGTTAAGAAGTTTTGCTGGGTATTTAGCTCTTGAAGTCAATGAAAATTTATAATCTTGGGGAAATTTGTTTTGAGAAAATCTTGGTTGCTGGAAGTACTAAACTTCCATTTCAGAATATTCATAAGGGTACTTGAGAAAGACAAAATACAGTGATGGATATAGTTTGCCAGTTTATGTGCTATTACAGGTTGAAAAATGAATAAATGACTCAATGTAATGGTAAAAAATCCCCATATGTTAATCTGGTCATTATTTTATTGAATCATATATCAAGATTTCTAAAGGTTTCAGTTTGCAATGAAGAACTAAAAATATGGCTGTAACTGTATCCTATACTCATTTATTCTATCCTCTTATCTTTAAATATCCTTTTATCTCCAAATTTGTTACCTTTCTAACTCTACCTAATCCACACACATTTAGTCGAGTTTTTATATGCACTGCCTTCTGACTTTGTTCCTTATCAAATTATTTGAATTTTTGGAAAGGGAGGAAATTCTCCCAAATGACCTTCTAAACTATTCATAGTTAGCAGGAAATTAACAGGTTGGTTATCCTACAAAGGATCGTAAGATGCGAAAGAAATGTGAAGCGGTCTTGGGACGTTTTGCAATTAAACATACATATAACGTGTGTATTTTTAATTATGGATCATCTACAGTGGGAAATTTCTAGGGGTGCTCTTCTCCACAAAATTTGATACATAGTGTCTCTTTATTTGTATAATTCTGTCTAAAAGGAAATTATAGTAATTGCATATAAGCTATTAGGGTATTTATATTTTGCCTCTTTAGAATTGACCTAACTGCTATTTTAAGCATATGACCTTTTGCACAGTATTTTCATCTAAGCATCGCACTGAGATCATATCACAGGTATGGCTTCCCTTAGCCTGTGAATTATCTCTTTATTTCTTGATAGTTATTCTTTATATCTTTCATCCAAGAACCTGTGCAAACAAACTATTCCCAATCTGCTGCCATACATGAAAAAACTATTGCTTTTTAACGTCTAAATTTTTCCATTTACAACAATTTTCACCAGTCCCTGAAGCTTCTTTACTCTTTTGCCAGCCTAAATTATATCAAACAAAAACATAAACTTCTTCAACTACCTTTCATTGTTCTCTACTGTCCAGCTTTTGCTGCTGATATATCTCCATGTGTTTAAATAATAAACCACCATGGACATATGGAGAGATATCAGATCCTAGTTGGAAACTATGTCACCATAAGAATCTCTTCCCGGTGATGCTCAGAAGAACCCCAACAGGTTTCAACAAATAGCCTCCAATACAACTCATCCTCAACTTATGCTGCATATTTGTGCTGATGAATGTGTGCTGAAATCTACAAATTTACCCTTTTTAAATATAAATAAACTATTTACTGCACCAAATGATATATTTGATCTCCATATCTATTATCATTTTTTCCAGACCCCTAGCTGGGGAAGACTCTGGGCCATGTGGTTTGCTTTTAGCAAGTGGAAAACTTCAAGGAGTACGCTGTGAGGTTGAACACTCCTTTATGTGCCATCGAGGACAAGGTATAAATGTTTTCCCCGTTAAATACTGAATTGTGGATAGATCATCATGAAGTATGTTTTTTATAAGATACATTAAATCATCATATACGACCAAATAGTTTTTTTTTTATATATCAGAATTTTTTCTATACACATTGTCCTATCGACGTGATTTATATTTCGCTTGACTGATTTGTTTATTGCTCTGATATCCTAGGCGTTCCGCTTACTTGCCGTGATGTCAGTGGATATGAGGAAATGGGTGATCATTGTTACAAGGTGAGTAGCCTACCTGATAAACCTCATTTTTTAATTGTGAATAATTTTGCGGATTCTGTGCCCAAAAACTACTGTCAAAGAAAATGTCCAAGATTCAATTTTAATCCATAAGTTGACTAATAGATCAGCATTGCTTAAATACGTACTGAAAAGTGGAACCAAAGATTTAGGCCTATGACTTGATGGCTATAGATTCATTCAAGTGAAGATCTTTGGTAAATCCCATTCAAGCTAACATGAAATTAAAATCATTTCCTTTCCATCACATTTCTCCTTAATGTCAGACCACTTATCATTTAGTACTTCAGGCTAACCCTATAGGGATTTGCTAGTTATTATTGATAATTTTACTGAATATTTTTGTCAAACAGTATATTGAATGATGGGGTGTGTCTGTTTAAAAAGGCCTTTTGCCAATATGTTGTGTATGTCGTCAGGCTCCACTTTGTGGGCTGATTTTTGCCAATTTTTTTTTTCTTTGCTAAAAGTCTTCCTTTTGCCTATCAGAAGGCCGTGATACGTGTAGAATTCATCCCCAGCCTCTATAATGCCCCCCATGGTCGTCAACGCCCCCCTTCTGTTCATAGTAAAAATAAGAAATATCATTAATGATTGTGTAATTTTTATAGTTTACCTCTCAAAAATTGGTCGAAGTCGTTTTCTAATATCAGTTTCATCAAAGAAAATTAGTTCAGGGGTGACTATGAGATTATCTCCCATCTCCCTGTGTCATCAGAAAAAAATCCCTTTTTCTTGGTTTTTTTTTTCGGGAGAGGGGTGTATTTCTTTGCTTGTCCTGCTCTTATGCCTTAAGTAATATAATTTTTAGATGTTTTAGGCTATCAAGTGACATAATACCTACAAATACACAGAAGGTTTTGTCCCTAAATTGAGATTTTAATTTTTGGTGAATATTTATTTCTAGGAATCACTCCATCATCTGCTTGGCTTTCACTAAAGTTATTGCTCGTTTTTTTCTTGCTGTGTGCTTATTTACTGTTCGATTTTGATAAAACTTTGTGTGCATGTTCCTGGTGGATAAACAAACATGCCTACAGAACGAAATTTCAATTCAAGACAGTAGTTTCTCACCGATCACCAAATAACATTTAATTCGCTGGCCCTGATTTTCACATTTTTATTCATAAAATCCTTTATTTTCCCTGTAGGATGATAAAACTCACAGAGGATATGCCTTATTATAGTGCTAATAATGCCTGAAAATTTCATTAGCGTGTCTTGATTAGTGTATTTTTGGGAAATATTTTTACGATTGGCACCCCTACAAAGTGGAGCCTACCCTTAAGCATTGCTGGCTTCCGGTAGCTGGCCTATACTGCTATAGAAGGTCTTGTATAATGTTCCAGTTTCTTTTTTTACAACGATGGAAGTCAAAATGCAACACTTGCTCCATAAGGTAGTCAACGCAACTTCAGTTTAGGATGGGAGTTACCCTATCATGTAGGGAATTATTACCTCCAAACAAAGTTGGGAGGAGGTTATGTTTTCGCCCCATTTGTGTGTTTCTCCGTTTTTCCTTTTGTCTGTGTGTTTGTTTGTTTGTTTGTGGACAACTTCCTGCCAACAATTTTACTCATAGAGTAGTGAAACTTTAAGGAATTAATGTTATGTTTCGATGTGGAAGTTAATCAATTTTGAAAGTCCTAAGTCAAAGGTCAAGATCAGGGTAGAATTAACCATAACCTTAACCAAAGGTTTGCACATGGTTGTCACACACATTTAAAATACGCCTACGGTCTAAATTGATTCAGGAAAAGGCAAGCTGGTTTCAATAAATAAGCTGCCGTGGCGGAGGTCTGCACTCTCAGAATACTTTTCTTATTACTAGTGTGGATACCTAATTAATTCAACATGGTGACTTCTTGTTGTTAGTGGGGTGATAATGTAGATTCAAAAACTTGAATCGAATTCATGAATGCATAGTGCGACTTAGTAAACGTCATTCACAAATAACATGGTATGCAAATAAGAGAGGATCCTACGGTGGAGCTTTATGCAAATACAGGACTCTAAGATATGCAAAATAAAGACGTTTTTTTCCATAATTATACATGGAGCTGTAAGGAAATATTATTAAAACTGCTCGAGTCTGCTATCTGCCGACAATATTGACCTGAAAAATGCAAAACCTCTTTTTCATCTAATTTCAATTCTCAGTCATTTTGATTTGTGGGGAGGCGGGTGTCGGGGTTTGAAATGTATATGCTTGTTGTTTAGTCCGGTAAGTTCAAATCTTTGAAACAGTTCAATTTTACTTTTAGACTTCATTTTCATACATGATTTATAAACTTCATTATTCTTGGTATATTCAGTCTGTGCTCACTCTTTTTTTTTCTTTTTTTTTCTCCACTCACATATTTTTACACCTGCATTACGACAATTCCAACAGCTTTTCATTGTAATCTTTTTCCCAAAAACTAATATTAGGGGATAGTGAAAAAAATTCCTCTTTAACCTTCAAGCCACATTCTCGCCACCAAAGTGCCACATTTCCTGCAAGTGTTCGGGGAAGCATCTGTGAATCTCTTTGGTAAATATTCCTGGAGAGGCCAATGATAGGTGTTTATTTGATTATGCCCTCAATGACGTATGTCTCTGGGCCAATGTGCATTCTCCATCACTTGGAGTGTCCAGGATTGCTTCTCAATACTTAAAAATATTACTGAATTAATGGGTCACAGGGTTGGCATGCACAGCACTTCCATGTACTGCTTGCCAGAGCAGAGAAGCAATGAGATAATGTTCATTTGCGAACAAAGCGAGCAATTCCAGAGCAAAGATTATTAGAGGGATGTGATATAAATCTTAGGTAATTATGAAACTTCAGTAGAGACTTATGTGGATGGCATACGCAGCCTATCCATGTACAACTTGCAAGAAGAGAGGAGCAATGAGATAATGGTCATTTGCGAGTAAAGCGAGCAACAACAGAGCAAAGGTCATTTGAGGGATGTGATATATATCTTAGGTAATTATGAAACTTCAGTAGTGACTTACGTGGATGGCATACGCGGCATATCCATGTACAACTTGCAAGAAGAGAGGAGCAATAATGTTCATTTGGAAGCCAACCAAGCTACGGCAGAGCAAAGATCATTTGAGGGTTGCTATAGAAATTATAGGTAATTATGATATTTCACTAGTGACTCACGCGGATGGCAATATTCTACGGGCCAACCAAGGGAAAGGCCCGTGCCAACACGAAGAGTTGGCTGTAATACACTACCACCACCGGATGGCATGCACAACACTTCA
>NC_090726.1:58544074-58569074 GCF_036898095.1 Palaemon carinicauda | reverse complement strand
TAATCCAAACTAGGAAAGCAAATGCTTTTTTCGATGAGCTGAAAGTATCAACCTAAGCTGATTAATAATGGTCATTCCTGACACTCAAACAGGACTTTGCCAAAGTAAGTAATTTCATTAGTGTTATTACTTGCTGCTATCAAAAGATTACTTTCTTTTAGGTAGTAGGTTGGCCAGGGCACCAGCCACCCGTTGGGATACTACCACTAAAGAGTTAAGGGGTCCTTTGACTAGCCAGACAGTACTACATTGGATCCTTCTCTCTGGTTTCTGTTCATTTTCCCTTTGCCTACACATACTCCGAATAGTCTGGCTTATTCTTTACCTACTGTCCTCTGTCCTCTGTCCTCATACACATGACAACACTGAAACTACTCAACAATTCTTCACTCAAGGGGTTAACTACTGCACTGTCATTGTTCAGTAGCCACTTTCCTCTAGGTTAGAGTAGAAGATATGCTTTAGATATGGTAAATAGCTCTTCTAGGAGAAGGACACTCCAAAATCAACCCATTGTTCTCTAGTCTTGGGTAGTACCATGGCCTCTGTGCCATGGTCTTCTACTGTCTTGGGTTAGAGTTCTCTTGCTTGAGGGTACACTCGGGCGCACTATTCTATATCATTTCTCTTCCTATTGTTTTGTTAAAGTTTTTTATAATTTATTTAGAAGATATTTATTTTGATTTACTGTTCTTAAAATATTTTATTTTTTCTTGTTTACTTTCCACACTGGGGTATTTTTCCTGTTGGAGCCCCTGGGCTTATAGCATTCTACCTTTCCAACTAGGGTTGTGGCTTAGCAAGTAATAGTAATACAGTAGTAATAGATAAATCATTCAAATACGGAGCACAGTTAAGTAACCTAAATCAACGCGAAGTAATTTTACCTCTTTTATTTTTTTTTTTCTATCTCCAGAGGAAATTGCTTGGACCCCGATGGATTGTCACCTCCCAAGGCACTACATCTGTGAGGTGGAGCAAGGGACCCTTATAAGTCCAATTGATCCTACAAGTAAGCTGTCCTTAAGTTTGGAATTAATTCATTTGCCTTTGATTGATAAGTAATTACAGTGTTCTTATTGTATATAACTTTACACACACGCACACACACATATATATAAATATATATATATATATATAGAGAGAGAGAGAGAGAGAGAGAGAGAGAGAGAGAGAGAGAGAGAGAGAGAGAGAGAGAGAGAGAGAGAGAGATTTTATATATATATATATATATATATATATATATATATATAAATATCATCATCAGCCATAACTAGTCCACTGTGGGTTGCAGTTCAAAGGCCTCAGACATGTTCTCCCACTTGTGCCTGTTTATGGTCTTTCTATTGTATTTTATACCCGTGAAATTTTCTTAGTTCGTCAATCCATCGTCTTCTCTTCCTTCCCCTGCGTCTTTTGCAATCTCTAGGTACCCATTCTATTATTCTTAATGTCCCTCTACCATCTGTCATTCTCTTTATATATCCATCCCATGTCCATTATCTTTCTTAAATGTAGTTAGAATATCTTATACTGCACTTTAGTTTGCTCTCGTATCCATGTTGCTCCTTCTCTGCATCAGTGTTATTCCTATCTTCATTCTTTCCACAGCTCTTTGAGTTGTAACTAGCTTATGTTCTAAAGCTTTAGTAAGGCTCCAAGTTTCTGATACATAAGTTAATACTGGTAGGTCCATCTGATGAAATCCCTTTCGTTTTAGAAGAAAAAGCATCAGTTTACTCTTCATAATCTGAGTAAGTTTACCAAAAGCTCTCCATCCCACGCTTATCCTTCTTTTAATTTCGGTGTCATGTCCGGGGGAAACACTTCCTGTTTGTCTTAAGTATGTACAGTATATTCGTTAACAATCTCCAGAGGTTCGTCCATGACCCTTATTTTGTCTCTCTGCCTTTATCAATAAACATTATCTTAGATTTACTCATATTCATTTTCAGTCCTACATTTCTGCTTTCTTTATTTAAATCTCCCATCATCTTTTGCAATTCCTCCCATGATTCACTAAACAGAATTATATAATCTGCTAACCTTAACTTGTTAAGGTATTCCCCCATTAATGTTATTATATATTTTATATATATATATATATATATATATATATATATATATATATATATATATATATATATGTATGTATATATAAATATATATATACAGTATATATATATATGTATATATATACTGTGTATATATATATATATATATATATATTATATATATATATATATATAGAGAGAGAGAGAGAGAGAGAGAGAGAGAGAGAGAGAGAGAGAGAGAGAGAGAGAGAGAGAGAGAGAGAGAGAGAGAGAGAATGAAATATTTGTACACTTTCAACTAATTCTGGGGACTTAATGTTTTATATATATATATATATATATATATATATATATATATATTATATATATATGTGTGTGTGTATATATATATATGTATGTATATATGCATATATATATATATATATATATATATATATATATATATATAAAACATGTGTATTTACACATGTACGTATACATGTAAGACCCTATACTGTTTGAAACGTTGGATATATATATATATATAGAGAGAGAGAGAGAGAGAGAGAGAGAGAGAGAGAGAGAGAGAGAGAGAGAGAGAGAGAGAGAGAGAGAGATGAAATGAAATGTTTGTACACCCTTTGAACTGATTTTGAGAATTTTAATTCATTAACTGAAATGAAATTATTTTAGTTTATCCACTTGTTTGTTTCCCTTATATAAGACTTTTTTTAATATGCTTTATCTGCATTACAGAATTCGGTTTATTTCGGTATTTTTCATATCTGTCTTCCTTTTCTTTATTTGACAACCTCCATATAGATTTTAGAAATTTACTGCAAATTTATATTTTACTTTTGAAAAATCAAGCGGCCAAAGTATTTCTAACTTTAAATACAAATAATGCATATTCACAAACAATACTGCTATCACAAATTGAATATAATTTTAAGAATCGATTCGGCCCTTATCTGCACTTTCTTCATATCCTACATTACCTCCGTTCCCGCTTCCATATTTGCTTCTTGCTGTCCAATTATTCTACTTCGTAGCACAATTGCAGGGTTCTCCCTAGTTGCACTTTGGGACGGAATAGCCTTACATGCCCCAAGAATCGATGATATATTGTCCAAATTATTAATTCCCATCCAATCTAACCAATACAGGTTAGGAACTTCTTCCCTAAAGAGAAACCACTGGGACTTCTGACATTACCAATGTATAAGACTTGGTCTTACGTGTGTGTGCTTCATGATAGGCTATGTCGTTTCGTCCCTGTATTGGTGTATGCAATATTTCATTTTAAATTTTTTTTATGAATACACTTAATCCAAATATCTTCATTAAGTTAATAAGAGTTGCATAAATTTCAGGTGACAAATACTGTCCTAAGAAATGGCTGATAAACGATGACAGATGTTATTATATGAGCGATGAAGAGAAGAACTGGCAGGCAGCTCAGCAATACTGTCAGGATAACTTGGGGGACCTCGTCTCTATTAATTCTTGGAGTGAACAAGATTTCGTGCACAGTAAGTGCTTAAAGATGTTCATCTCCTGTAATACTTATCAAGTGCTTACAGTTTTACGTCTTTTGTACTTTTCCGTAATTCATAGGAAGTACTTAAAGTTGTTCATCTTTTGTAATCAAACTGAAGTGCTTAAAGTTATGAATCTGCTGTGATCCTTCATAAGTGTTTAAAGTTGTGCATTTTCTATAAGCCTTCGTAAGTGCTTAAAGTTTTGCTTCTTTATTAATCCTTCTTAAGTGCATAAAGGTGTGCATCTTCTATAAGCCTTCTTCAGTGATTGGTTATGCATCTTATATAAGTCTCCTTAACAACTTTAAGTTGTTCACATTCAATAATCTTTCTTAAGTGCTTAAAGATACGCATCCAATGTAATCCTTAGTAAGCGCTCAAAATTATGCGTCCTCTGTAGTCCTTCTTTACTACTCAGAGTTATACATCTATAATCATTTCTGCTGGTATTTTTGCATCTCTTGCCACCCATAAGTTGATTGCTGATCTTAACTAATAAAATTTAACTTTGTTATGCAGCTAGTATAATCAATTCGTCTACTGAACATTCTGATAATAGAGCATTCTAAGCAATAAAATCGATTGTTTCGTACAGTGGCTAACGCAGCCTTAAACTAATATTCTTTATACTAGTAAACTATTTTTCACGCAGCTCATCTTAAGAATGACATCTTTATTGGATACACCGATGAGAAGGAAGAAGGTAAATGGGTTTGGCCGGATGGAGCGACTGGAGAAATTACCAACTGGAATAGTGGTAAGAAAATTATCGTTGTTGGATAGGTCTTGAGCATTAATTGCAAGTATCTTTTGCACCAGCAGTAAGATTTCCTTAAATTCCTCAGGGTTTTTGTAGCTTATTAGAAACTTCCCAGTCGGGAGTCCAAGCCCTGCTCAAGCCCGATTTTTTTTTTCTTAGTGTCTACAACATCAACGTCTTTGTGAGCTAGGGTGAGGGGGATTGGTTGTTAGGGTGAGCGTATAGGGCCACCTGCCAAGATATCAGCACCCAGTGTCTATCCCTCCAAGGTCTTAGCTTGGGTGAAGAGGGGACTTGGCCGCTGATCATATGTATATATGGTCGGTATTTAGGACATTGTCCTATTCTTTGCCTTTGCCGCTCATGAGTGACCTTTAAAGACCTTTCAAACTGATCCTCAAAAGAATAATTATTGGTCAAACTGAAGAGTTTCGATATGAAAAGTAAAAACCAAATTATTTCATATAAAAGTTAGTCCTGCAGTAGCAAATATAAAAGATTTTATAGATTTATATTCAATGCTATATTGAGTTTGATAATAACAATAAAGACATTAGGTTAATGAAATCTCCCATTCTGAATGAATTCTGTACTGATTGACACACGTTTAGCACTATAGAAATAAGGAGGTAAATTTCTTATTATGATGACACTTTCTTTAGGAATTTTAGAAACATCCTTTTTCAAGTCAATTGCATACCGAAGGCCAAAAGCAGCACAGACTGTTATCAAACTTCCTTTGAAGTTTACTTTGTTAATCCAAGATTTGCTATCTGTATTAAATAAAGTAAGTATAGTATATCATATCCAATCACCTATCAGAATGCTCGATGGAGTTTCCTTTGAGAACCTGTTGACTTCAAGAAACTTGTTGAATCTAGTCATGTCCAAAACCAGTTTTCTTTCTCCTGAATAACCTCAAAAATCAGTTTCTTTTCTGCTGAATAACTTCTGAAATCGTTTTCCTTTCTCCTTAAAACTTCAAAAACCCAGTTTCCTTTTTCCTGAAAACTTGAAACCCCGTTTCCTTTCTCCTGGAAACTTAAAAAATCAGTCTCCTATCTCCTGGAAACTTAATAAAACCAGTTTCCTTTCTCCAGAATAACTTCAAAAAATCAGTTTCCTTTCTCCTGAAAACTTCAAAATCCCAGTTTTTTTTTCCTGAAAACCTTAAAAACCCAGCTTCCTTTCTCCTGGAAACTTAGAAATCCAGTCTCCTTTCTCCTGGAAACTTAAAAACCAGTTTCCTTTCTTCTGAAAACTTCAAAGAACCAGTTTTATTTTTCCTGAAAACTTAAAAAAGAACAGTTCCCTTTCTCTGGAAAACTGTAAAAAAAAAAAAGTCCTTTTTTCTCCTGGTAATTTAAAAATCCCAGTTTCCTTTCTCCTAATTTAAAAAAAAATTCCTTTCTCCTGAAACCTTAAAAAAACTAGTTTGCTCTCTCCAGAAAACTTAAAAAAAAGTTTTCCTCTGAAAACTTCAAATATTATGTTTCCTTTCTCCTGAAAACTTTAAAAAACTAGTTCTCTTTCTCCGAAAAACTTCAAAAAACTAGTTCCCTTTCCCCTGAAAACTTCCAAAAGAGTTTTCATTCTCATGAAAACTTCAAAATACTAGTTCCCTTTCTCCTGAAAAAAAAATAGTTACCTTTCTCCTGTAAACTTCAAAAAACTAGTTCCATTTCTCCTAATAACTTTAAAAAAATAGTTCCCTTTCTCCTTAAAACTTCAAAATACTAGTTCCCTTTCTCCTAAAAACTTCAAAAAACTGGTTCCCTCTCTCTTAAAAACTTCAAAAAACTAGTTATCTTTTTCCTGAAAACTTAAAAAAAACGGTTTGCTTTCTCTTGAATACTTCAAAATATTAGTTCCCTTTCTCCCGAAAACTTAAAAAAACTAATTACCTTTCTCTTGTAAATTTCAAAAGAAATAGTTTCCTTCCTCCTTAAAACTTCTAAAATCAAGTTCTCTTTCTCCTGAAAACTTAAAAAAAAAAAAAAGTTTCTTCTCTCCTGAAAACTTAAAAAACCGTCTCCATTCTCCAGGAAACTTCAAATATGGTTTCTTTTCTCCTGAAATCTCAAAAAAAAAAAACTGTTTCCTGTCTCTTGAAAATTTCAAATATTATGTTTCCTTTCCCCTGAAAACTTCTAAAAAAATGTTTCCTTTCTCCTGAAAACTTCACAAAACCAGTTTCCTTTCTCCTGAAAACTTCAAATATTATGTTCTTCCAAACAGGAGAACCAAATGGAGGAGCGAATCAGAATTGCGGTGTGATGCTTATCAGTGAGGGGAAATGGGATGATTGGTTTTGTGATCATGAACATCCTTTCGCTTGTGAAATGGCTGCGTCTGATACTCCATTTGGTCCTACCGTAAAACCTACTACGACAGCGCCTCCTATTTGTAAGTAAATCCTCTGAAGTGTTAAACTTACTGTCATGGTAAATTTTTCTTTTAGATTAATGTTAGAATTGGCCCGTAGTTCATAACTTTTCCTTTTGGTTCTATATATTCTCTGGCCATGTAATTGCTAATCTAATTAGTTTTCTGATATATTTGATGATGAGATATTATATTTATTCTACGTTTAAGTCTTTGAAAGAATTAACGTGTAGTTCATAACTCAATATCATTTAAAAGTTGCAGCAAATGTTTTTTTGTTGACCAGGCTGACATGAGTCTTTTTATAGTTTATATATGACATATCTGTTTTGACGTTGTTAATAGTTTATATATGGCATGTCTGTTATGACGTTACTGTTTTTAGAGTGATTTATTGTTAATTTGTTCTCATCATTTATTTATTTCCTTATTTCCTTTCCTCACAGGGCTACTTTTCCCTTTTGGAGCCCTTGGGCTTATAGCATCTTGCTTTTCCATCTAGGGTTGTAGCTTGGCTAGTAATAATAATAATAATAATGAATAATAAGGTTTCTCTTCTTGACTTATTGCTATTAATATTACGTAGCAGCTCGTAGAGTATTTTCCTATTTAGAAATTACAGTTACTTTGCAGACATATCTTACTTTTAAACCACTACTTATTTGCATGAGCCATAGATTACTTGACTGTTAAGTAAAACAGAATTTATCTGTGAGTATCTTTCGTCAATCAACCACTTTCATGATACTATGAGCAATATGAAAAAATCCTGAATTAGCTTTCTGAACAATGCATTATTAATTAAGATGTCTATTTTTCACGTTATCTCTTCCAAATTAAGCAGTTTACGTTATGGTTTAGATTTTTAGGCAAAGCCTATTGTTTCATTCTAATTTATAAATTCAAAGAGATTTTAATTGAAATATGAATGCCGTTGAATAATTAAGATTTGGTTTAGAAAAAAAATGTCAGAATTTCTGGAAAATTAAATCAACAAATATTCAACCCATTTCAGAAATTAAAAGTTAATAAAATTTCCATAAAATTGGAAAGTTCCGGAAATTTCTTAAACGCTCTTCCAAAGCAAGCAAATACATCAACATGAATTATTTATGAAGATACGTTTGCTTTCTACCATATGATTGGATAAATGCTTCTTTTCATAAATCCTTACAGCCGATAATTGTGAAGGTGAAGGGTGGGTCGAGAATCCTAACACCGGAGAGTGTTACTTTTTCGTCCTAGAGGAAAAGGATCATTATGAAGCCCAGAAGCATTGTCAATACTTGGAAGAGTCATCTGATGTCAACATTATTTCTTTATCAACTGCTGAGGAACATGCTTTTGTTTGGGGTGAGTCATTAAGTGGATTATTAATCGGTAGTGATTTTTTTTACGAATTACCTTTTCTTACCCGTTAAACAATGCGTTTCCACCAGCTATGCAGGTCATTCAAACTCGTACATAATTAGTTTTCATTGCAATAATCTGCTCGTCAGTAATTTAATAGCCTGTGTTGCTCAAGTCCCAATCCGGATAATAGAAGGGAATAAAAATTCAACAAGGTTGTATTGTGCTCCTAAGTAATTTCACAGCAGTGGATCCCTGATTTTTTCAATTTTAAGTAACCCATTTTACCTAAAGTTGGTTAACTTTATGAAAAAAAACTGACTACCGTCTTTTATATTTTAACAGAAATTTCGACAGATTTTAATTACTGCTCCATAACCATAATGAATGGGAATTTATTAAATAGATATAAAAGATATCAAATATAGGTCGAACATGTGATTGGTACATACACATATATTGTGGGATATTTTTTTAAAAATTATCGGAGTGTATAGAAATAAAATAATAAATAAAATTCTTCTAAATGCTTCAAAAGGCTTTGAGAGTTACGAACGATATACATCTATTGAATATTAGCAGTCAAACTAAGCAAATGAATCCTTTCCTCATTTCAGAATACATAAAAAACCAGCATTACAGCCAGCAGATATTTACAATTGGCATGATGAATGAATATGATCTCGGTAATTACTGGACTGATGATTCCCCAGTCCAGTTCTTCCATTGGAATTCCGGTGAACCATCTGGGGATGGCACCTGCACAGGTAGGCCTAATCTTCAGCATGTCTTTAGTTTTATGAGAGCAATTGAAAAGTAAATCCTTTGCTTCAAATTCTCTTTGGCAATGAAAATTAAAACTTTCCAACCAAAGTGCTGAATAATGAAGCAAACGTCAAGTTAACTGATTTAGGTCATGAAATGTGGGTTTTGAAAGGATTAACATCTTAATGAAAAGTTGTTTTCTTGTGGTTCTACTAAACGTAAGAAATGAAGTGCAGTATGTAACCATATTATCGAGAAAAAATCTATTAAAATCAAAATGCTTGATATTTAAAATTAGGAGTGGCAGAAGGATAGATAAGCAGAAATGTGTAGAGAAATAAAAAATTCCAAACACTCGCAATGTTCAGCTTTGATTTTTGGCTACCATATTGAACCCCAGCTCAGAAGACCTATTTGTTAATCCTCACCCAGTTGTCTTGGTTTATCCAGGAAACATCTGTCTCACAATCTCTAGGCCTGGAGTTCAAGCCCTAATCAAGCACAATTGTTTCTAGTCCTCTCTGCAATCTCATCGTCCCTGTGAGCTGGGGATAAGGGGCTCGGGAGAGCCTACAGGACTAACTTCCAAGTCATTAACAGCGAAATTATTCTATTCCTTACCTCTTGCCACCTTGGGCAACCTTTATTACAGGCAGCCTTTGAGGCCAACTTTAGCTAAAAATAACTACAGCAATGACACAGCTTGCTGCCAGATTCATCAGTGACATCCAAGCATCCTCGAGTGAACTACAATACCCATCATATGACTCACTTTTACATGATCAGTTTCCAAAATATCAACTATATGGCTCCAAAGTATAGTAATGGTAGATACAGTGGTATCTTGGTTTACATGTTTGGTCCGTTCTAGGAGCAAGCTCATAACCCAAAATGCTCATAAACCAAAATAAGTTTTCGATAATAAATGAAGGAAATTTACTCGAGGCATTCCTCACGTCCATTAATACATACTGTATGTACTAATTTTTTTAAATTTATAATGTTATTCAAAGAACAATTTATAACCCCTAACATCAGAAATTAATGCAATCAATAATTTACAATAAACAGTAGAAAAATATTGAAAAATTAACTCGTGCTTTACCTGTGGGGAGAGTCATAGATGGTGGCATAGGAGGCGGAGGAAGAGGGGAAGGGGTTGCTGCTTGGAGGGAGAATCTCCCTCCATGAGAACTGCTGATAAAATATCGGGAGTTCTCTTTCTTGAAAAGAGGTCATTGTCACTAACTAACTCACTTAGTTTTGGACACTGTTGACTTTCTTTACACTCATAGGTTCAACATTTCCGAATAACCTATCTAGAGATGACAGTTTTTTTGTCTTTATAAAATTATATGAAAAGGGTATATCGCTTTGTCTGTACATAGATTTGCTGCTCGACCTGCCGAAGACTCACCATGGTTCCCCAATTTTTTTAACATTGCCCTATTTCACTCAAAGTCAGAGGTTTAATACTTGGTCCCTCCTCCTCCTCCTCCTCCTCAGATGAAATCTTTTTATTACCTCTTGTTGCTGCCCCTTATGCAACTCCAACAGCTCCTCTGTCATCAGCTCCTTACTGTGTTCATCTAGCAGATCGCTGATGTTGTCTGTGTCCACCTTCAACCCAATTGTTTTGCCTAGGTCACAATTTCATTGTCACCTGACTCCTGCAAGGGTTTGAATCCCTCAAAATCATGTTCAGCAACGCATTCACGTGACAAGTTCATACATGCTGATTTGAGGGTTCTCTTGGTGACACCTTCCCAGTCATTATCAATCATTTTGAGGCTGCTGACAATGTGGAAATGTTCTTTTCAAACCTCTAGAAGTGAGCTTGGTTCTTTCAGGGACCTTGAAACATCACTGGAACATTGTCTTTGTGAACAGGTTTTTGAAGTTTCAGATCACCTGTTGATCCAGGGTTTGGAGAATTACAGTGGTGTTTTGCGGAAAAAACTTTATCAAGATAAATTTGAAATCTCCCTTTAGGTCGTCTTCAATGGCTGGATGATGGATAGGGGTATTGTACATAAGCAACACAGGCTTGGAGTGAGAGGTTTATGTCCAAAAAGAACGTTTTGACCTCAGGACCAAAAATTGCATTGATCCATTCCACAAACAAAATGTTGGTCACTCAAGCATTGTTATTTTACTCCACATGACATTAAGTTGCTTCTTCTACACCTTGTACATTTTAAAGGCTCTTGGATTTTCTGAGTAATACACCAGGAGACTCTAGATTTTTACAATCTCTGTTGGCATTAGTACAGAACAGATGCGTTAGACGGTCTTTCATAGGCTTGTGACTGGAGATTGCCTTCTCCTCTGCGGTGTTCAAGGTCCTCCTAGGTATCTTCCAGAAAAGACCAGTCTCTTTGCAGTTGAGCACTTGAACAGAAGGGGTACACGGTCTTTCATGGGCTTGTGACCGGATATTGTCTTCTCTGCAGTGTTGAAGGTCCTCCTGGACATTTTCCAGAACATACCAGTCTCATTGCAGTTGAACACTTGAGCAGAAGGGTTACATGGTCTTTCATAGGATTGTGACTGGAGATTGCTTTTTCCTCTACAGTGTTGAAGATCCTCCTGGACATTTTTCCAGAAAAGACCAGTCTCGTTGCGGTTGAACACTTGAACAGAAAGGTCACACGGTCTTTCGTGGGCTTGTTACTGGAGATTGCCTTTTTTTTTTTTGCAGTGTTGAAGGTCTTCCTAGGCATCTTCCAGAACAGACTGGTTTTGTCGGGGTTAAACACTTGAACAGAAGGGTTACACGGTCTTTCATGGGCTTGTGACAGAAAATTGCTTTCTTTTCTGCAGTGTTCAAGGTTCTCTTGGGTATCTTCCATAACAGATTGGTCTCGTGCTTGAACACACTAACAGAAAGGTTACACGGTCTTTCATAGGATTGTAAATGGAAATCGCTTTATCCTCTACAGTGTTGAAGGTCCTCCTGGACATTTTCCAGAAAAGACCAGTCTTCTTGCGGTTGAACACTTGGAACAGAAATGTTACATGATCTTTCATGGGCTTGTTACCGGAGATTGCCTTTTTCTGCAGTGTTGAAGGTCTATAAGGCATCTTCTAGAACAGACCGGTTTTGTTGTGGTTGAACACTTGAATAGAAGGGTTACACGGTCTTTCATGGGCTTGTGACAGAAAATTTCTTCCTTTTCTTTAGTGTTCAAGGTCCTCCTGGGCATCTTCCCTAACAGATCGGTCTCATGGTTGAATACACAAACAGAGAGGTTACACAGTCTTTCATGGGCTTGTGACCGGAGATTGCCTTCTATTCTGCATTGTTGAAGGTCATCTTGGGCATCTTCCAGAAAAGACCAGTCTCGTTGCTGTTGAACTCTTGAATAGAAAGGTTACATGATCTTTCATGGGCTTGTGACCGAAGATTGCCTTCTCTTCTGCAGTGTTGAAGGTACTCTTGGGCATCTTCCAGAACAGACCAGTTTCGTTGTGGTTGAACACTTGCTGCAGCATGTAAAGCTTGGAATTCATGAATCTTTTAAATTCGGAAACGATTGTCTCTGCTACGCTGATATTGAAGCTCGTAGCCTCATCATGTCGCTCAATACTATGGATGCCTGATCTTCTCTTGAAGTTTTCAAAACCAACTACAGCTAACTTTGAACGTTCTTTTTTCTTGACCTGCTGACATACCTGGCTATTTTTTCTAAAGATTAGCATACAAAAACTTTGGTTTTTTACAAATAATGTTCTCTCTTATTTTATACCTGCTGACTGTTTCTTATTGATCCATATGAAAAGCAAGTTCTCCACATTATATAAAAAAAACTTGGTGGTTTTTTAGTTTATGTAAGCACCCCTTTCACAACATCAATTGCTTCAATTTCTTCTTTCTTGGGAATTCTACAAATTGTCTCAATAGGATTATACATTTTTGCAAGGGCTGCTTCTCAATCATTTCTTTCTTGACCTCTAATGTTATTATCTCATTCTTATTACCTTCTTTGTTGATTATCTTGCAGGCCATTTTCTTGATGCAGTACTAAATACATACTGTTAATAAGTGTTAACTTGACATGAATAATAACAATTACAATTCTATTACGTTTTATTCCGCAAAATTTAACTACACCAGCAACCAAATTTTGATATACTGTATTAAAATGAGAATGACAGGGATTTCTCATGAAATTTTTTTCCAACCCGCAAAATCTAAAAATGATGAAACGAAAACAAAAATTATTTCCTATTTAAATGTCTTACAAAAAATAAACTCCCCTAGATGCATCCTATCCTTACAAACCTGTTTCCCTTGGTAGAATCCTTTAAATATGGATGTACCAAAATAGAAGATAAATTTTCCTAATCGAATTTCTGTTTTCTGGTTTCAGAAATGTACACCGACAGTGGATATTTCAATGATATTGCCTGTGAACAGAAACAAGCATTCATCTGTGAGAAGAAAGGTAAATCAAACGCTTGGGAATCTTCTTAAAACTTTTTAAAAAGTTATATGTTGAAAATAAAAATATTTGTTCCTTGATAGCTAAAATGCTTATTATTTGTTGTGAAATGCAGAACTAATTCAATTAAAATTCTATCTACCTTTTATTGTAGGTGTTTACTCATCATTTGAAGAGGAACAAATATCTTAATTTCATGATGGTTCTAATTGCAAATTCTATGTTTTATAGTAATGAATAAAAATCAATTATTAGATTAAATCGAATTAAGTGGTGCATTTATTCCCATAGTACACAGGTGAACTAGTAACGGAAAAATATTACTTTTCCATCTTTAGTTGACTCATTAATGAATGCCTAAAATGTTATACCAACAGGTTTTCTTAAACTATTCCCTATAAGTTATATTTCCATGGCCTTAGAAATATAGTAAACATTTTAGCTTGTTTTAAATTCCCACTACAATTGACAGGATTTTGCCAATGAATACCATAAGATGTTTTAATAAATACATAAACTATTCTAAATTCTCTTTTCCATAATATTTTTTTTTCTTTTTCATTTAACAGGAAAAAATTACCACCCACCAGATCCTCCTTCACCACCAGATCGTAAGTTCATGAATTATTAAATTTTTTTGTAATAACATAAGGACTATTATTGGTGAGAGATAATTGGCTGTTGTAGCTCCAGGTTATGCACTCATCTTTGAAAGTAATTCATATTCAAATATAGAAAAAACAATAATCATATTATTTAAAGATTGTATTCTTAGTAGTAAAAGATACCATAACAAATTTTAATGGCTGAACTGTACTCCATTAAGTGATCAGACTAAAGTTTCCCACCATTACCAATCCACAATTGGTGATGAAAATTGGCCAAACCCCAGACATGAATGAAGAAATATCTGAGCCCTTTGTTATGAAGTGGACTAGAAATGGCTACATTTGTTGTTGTTGTTATTGTTGTTGAATGTAACATATAGTGTAGTAATGAACTCATTTTCATTTATTACATAAATCTGTTAGTCTTGAAATGAAATGGGGCTTCTTTTTTAACAGCCGTTTGTCCCCCTGGTTGGACGACATTCAACAGGCATTGCTATTACTTTAATGACCTTCAGCAATCTTGGACGGAAGCTGAAGCCGGATGTGAAAAGAACTTCAGCAGTACTTTGGCCTCTATTGAAAGTGCTGACGAAAATGACTTCTTGAAAAGTATGTTAGTTATTTTTATCTTTTTTTTCTTGCTATTATATCCTGTGTAGGCTACAGCAATAATTTTTCTTTCAGCCAATAAACAATTCCTTCATTATTAAGGCTTCTTTGAGACAGAATATTCTGAAACAGCTACTTTATCTAATTTAAGACAAATTATGTCAAAATGGATTTTCATAATGCATATTTCAGCTATATACGAACAGATTACTGTAATTATACATAGATATACTGTATATATATATATATATATATATATATATATATATATATATATATATATATATATACTGTATATATATATATATATATATATATATATATATATATATATATATCCCTTTCTGAGTGATGATACCTTAAATTGGTGAAAGGGTTTGTGTATTGCTATGATCAGCAAAGCCGTACGAGTCGGGAGTAAAGTCTCCCACCATCATCAATCCACAGTGGCCAATATAGTGATGAAAATGGCCAAACTCCAGATATAACTGAGGACATGTCTGAGGCCATTGTCCTAAAGTGGATTAGAAATGGCTGCATAGGTTGTTGTTATTATATATATATATATATATATATATATATATATATATATATATATATGTATATATATATATATATATATATATATATATATATATATATATTAATATTCACCAGAAAATCAAAATATTAAGCATCTATTCATCAAGGAACATTTTTTTAAACAAGTTTTAATATGAATCTGCATGCTTATGAAGATATTTTTGTGTTGAATTTGAATATTTGTATAGTCTATTCGTTACAATAAACCCAAACCCCATCTTTGAATAATTGCATCATGTATTTTGTTTGTTTTCAAAAATTCTTTAACCCAATATTTTCAGCTGATATCTTAAGCTAGTTTGAAATTATGATTATTGATATAGCAGTAATGTATTTACTGTATGTAATTTTGATATAATGTGTTAAGCTAACTCCAACTACGTATTACCAATTATTTTAAGACTGGTATCACTGATAAAGAAGATAATGTAAAAGAAGCTAAGGAGAAACCTTTTATTGTTCCACAACAAAAGATAAATGAGTTAATTATGTTGAAAAGTTTAATGGTCGTTCATGAGTGGGAGAAACAAAGGGCAGGTCACTGACACTATCACACAATGTCTTTGACACCAACCTTATATATATATATATATATATATATATATATATATATATATATATATATACATATATATATATATATATATATATATATATATGTATATATATATATATATATATATATATATATATATATATACACATGTGTGATAAATATGGACTCATTTACACCCAGGCTACGACCAAGGAGGAACAGACAGTGGCTGCTGATGACTTAGCAAGTTAAACTATGCCCCCATTTATCCTTTGTTCATTATTGAAAACTATCATGGGAGTATGGAGCAAAAACTAGGGGATCACAGAAGACTGTGAGTCTCCAATGTTTCCACTTGGGTGTCACAGATATCTATAAAATCAAATTTTTATGAAAACTTCTTAGCCACAATAGAGCTGTGAAAAACAAAAATCCTTTCTAATTTACGTTTCAATCAAGTTTTCTTGTTTTTATATCAATAACCGGAATGAAACATAAAACTTAGCCTATCCAATAATAATTATGTAAAAAAGAAAAAAAAAAAAGTTTTTCTTTTAATCTACTCCAAGATATTCAATCTTGTTTCATTTATTGTAGTCTACTTAATTTTCATGGAATCAAAACTAAATGCCAAAATGGGGAGAGCCAAGGAGGTATTGATATACAGTATCCATTATACCAAGAAATAAGAATATCCAAGGAATCATTCAAATATTCTTAGTATTATTATAGTAAAACAGGGAAAAAAGCTCTACTATTACAGGGATGGAGTTTTATATAGGAAAAACTCCTGTTTTCTTCGAAAAAGGCCTTGATGAAGAGGGTAATTTCTTTCTCAGTAGTTAAGTTATAACTCCCGGATAAAGAGGGTGTAGTCTGTACTGGTTAGTAGTTGTTCATAACCAAAATTTGCGAGGTTAAATACCCAACATATATAGGCATGTGATCTATGATAGTGATTTCTCATAGAGTACCTCAAACATTGAAAAATACTGTAAAGTTTTGGAGAGATTTATTTTGACAGTTACCAATTCTGCCATATATATATATATATATATATATATATATATATATATATATATATATATATATATATATATATATATATATATTGCCATATATATATATATATATATATATATATATATATATATATATATATATATATATATATTGCCATATATATATATATATATATATATATATATATATATATATATATATATATATGTGTGTGTGTGTATATGTATAAATATATATATATATATATATATATATATATATATATATATATATATATATATATATATATATATATCGTATTTCCGTGTCATAAGACGCACCTTTTTCCCATAAAAATACCCCGAAAAGTCACCCTGCTATTAACACTAAGGAAAACTTGTATAGACTGTAGAGTTTGACAACCCTCAAATACCCAACTAATGACATACAAGCACTCACATTCACCAGGCATGAATAATAAACCTACAATTATTATTCATATATAATAAATAAATTTATTTTTATATTGCTTTTCATTTAGTGAAGTTCTGCAGCAAGCAAGTTATTTGTTTATTTTGGTAATCAACTGATGACTCGTCAATCCCTTTCTACAAACAAACATGCCAACTAGTGGTCTCCTAGCAGATGATTCTGTGTCATATTAGTTGTTTATGAAGTATTTTATGTATTTTCTAACATTTTTTATGTTTTGTAAAAAAAAAAAAAAAAGCAAAATTTTGATACCGGTTCTGTTACATGAGTTCCAAAATAATACAAACAAACAGTAGTTGAATACGACCTTGGTAAAAATATGTTAGTTGAGTGCAGTGTTACCAAGTCAGAAGAAAAGTAACTAGACCTAGAGTCCCAAAGACTTCTTTGATCAATAATTAATTTTGTGGAAAAAAAAAATGTAAGCTTTATGAGGAATTTTGGAAATATTACTGGAATTTTACTTCTTTACCAAAAAGTAGAATATGTCGCAAATTTACAATCGAACTCCATCCTATATTCCCGTAAGCATTACGGTTCTGAATGTTTAACCGCTCACTTAATAGATGGAGCCATTCGTTTCGGATGAGAGTATCTGGCATCTTTTCTTAGCACACTCATTTGAGTGCTATTAGGCGCAGTCTTCATATCTTCCTTCAGTATATAGTCTTTGGTTTCGTATGTAGAAATGGCATAAAATTGGGATAACCATCGTTCAACTAATTGATATCAACTTGATCCTCTAGTAATGCAACCAAAATGTGAAAATTTACTGTGCCAAATAAAGATCACACTGACTAGGAATTGCTGCTAGCTTAGTTTGTAAAATCATTGGTTTCCAAAAACTGCTTTGCTGAATAAATTAAGGGTGCGTCTTACCACTTGTATCGTCTTATGACAAAGGATGTATATATATATATATATATATATATATATATATATATATATATATATATATATATATATATGTGTGTGTGTGTGTGTGTGTGTGTGTGTGTGTGTGTGGTGTGTGTATACACATATATATGTATGCATGTATATTTAGATATATGATATCTGTATATTAATAGACATTACACAACAATCTTTTCTAAGGTAAACACTTATGAGAGGTAAGTACAGTATAATTAAACGACACACAGGATACTGACCTAATAATAAAAAAAAAAAAAGGACATTTGACCGTGTGTCCTAGATAGTTATGAAACCATCCAAAACTGGCTTCTGAGGTATGACAGATACCATGCTGTGTCCAGACCTATCATGAAAATAGAGTAGATTCTGCCTTGTCAGTTAATACTGCAAGTAATGCTAGGATATCTGAAGCGTAGGTCGCCCCAGTAGGTGTTAAGTTTCAACATTCCCCAAGGAAATCTCACTAGTCTAGTGTTGTATAGGGGAGGGTATTTTACCTCTTTGTTATGGCTGACCTAGTAATATCAAAAGTTTTGAGGCAGGAATGCCAAGTTTCCTAAAACATTGGAATACTGAATTAACTTTATTGTAGTTCAGTTAAGACTATAAACCTTTTGGCTGATGTTTTTGACAGTAAACAGAGTAATGAAAAACTTGAACTTCCTCATTCCTGTTTTCCTGAGACTAAACTAACTAGTTAAGCTTTTCGATCTTGTGAGATTAAAGCTCTGATGATGGACCTTGATGCTTATGGAGGTGTAGACCCAAATGGTATTTTTCCTTTATTTTTTATAAAGACAGCAGATTTCTTAGCTCCAAAGTTATCTGCTATTTTGTGCAAGTTAGCAAGAAGAGGAGTTATTAGCACTTCGAGAATTAGTAATGTTACTCCTCTATGTAAATGTGTTTGTGGCAGCTCAAGTCCCACTGATTACCGCCCAATTTCCATAACTCCCATATTATCTAATGTTTTTGAACGTCTTCTGGCAAAACGTCTTAATAGGTTTGCTGAAGGTAGTCATCTATTCCCTAGTTTGCAATTTGGTTTTCGTAAAGGTCTTGGAGCATGTGATGCCCTTCTTACAATCTCCAATGTCTGTACAGATTCCCCTTGATTGTAGTCGGGAAGTTCGTATGATTGCCCCTGATTTTAGTGCTGCCTTTGACCGTGTTAATCATGAGGCCCATGTTTTCAAACTCCAACAGTTGGGAGTGGGTGGGTTGTTTCTTGGCATTATTATTGATTTTTTAAGTAATAGATCTCAAAAGAGTTGTTGATGGGCACCATACTAAATATAGGAATGTGATATCCGGTGTTCCACGGGGTAATGTTCATGGCCCATTACTTTTCAAACTATATACTTGTTCCGCGCTATGTTGGAATCTGCGCCGATTCCGAATCGGGTTGCGCGATGTTAGAATTCTTACTTTGTGCGGCAAAGTTGGAATGCAGTGTTGGGTTCCCGCTGTGATTTTCAGGGCACTACCCAACCTAATACACCCACCTAACCTAGGGGCCCTGTACCCCTACCAAAGCCTACCGGAGGGGGGCTCCGCCCCCCTGCGACCCCCCCTTGAGGCCACAGTGATTTTCAGGGCACTACCGAACCTAATACACCCACCTAACCTAGGGGCACTGTACCCCTACCTAGCCCTACCGGGGGGGGGGGACCCCCCCCCCTTAAGACCACAATGACTACCGAACCTAATACAATCACCTAACCTAACCTATGGCCCTGTACCCCTACCTAGGCCTAGCCCCTGCGACACCCCCCTTAATGCCACTACCTAACACATGCATCAAACCAAATGGTAATTGCAATTAACCACTACAATAACTAACACGCCTTGGAAACAAATTAAACACACATAATGACCTGACTTTACATAATGGCCTGATCACTGCATATACGACGAGGAGATCACCCCCATAGAACCTTATACTGTTAACACACCTATTGCCATATAAGGTAAACGAGTCAGTCGGCGTATTTACGTGAATCTGTTTCACTCCACAGCAACCAAAATACGATTCCAACTTGGTCGCATGATCTGGGAATCTTCACATTGCGCAGCGCCAAATGAGAATATTCCAACACGGTGGAGATTCTGAGATGGGTCGCAACATACTCATGACATTTGGTTTGGCCTAGAAAACAAGCTTGTTGCCTATACAGATGATGCTACTCTCTTTGCATCAATTCTATCCCCTGAATGTAGATCTGGGGTTGGTGAATTCCTTAATAGAGATTTAGCTAAAATTAGTGCATTGTGCAATTTATGGGGTATGGAGTTGAATCCTAACAAAACTGAAAGTATGATTGTAAGTAGGTCAAGGACGGTGGCTCCGCAACATTCGGATCTCAGTATTGATAATGTTTCTTTAAATTTTGTATGACTTTTAAAATTTTAGGTGTGATGCTTGACAGCAAATTTACCTTTGAGAAACACATTAGGTCTGTGTCTTCTTCAATTGCACAAAAAATTGGCTTATGGAGAAAGTCTTTTAAGATTTTCGGTGATCAGTCTATTCTGAAGAAGTGTTTTAATTATTTCATTCTACCTTGTTTTGAGTATTGTTCTCCTGTCTGATCTTCAGCTGCTGATTCTCATCTTAATTTGTTGGACAGAAACTTACGGTCTATTAAATTTCTTATTCCTGATCTAGATATTAATCTTTGGCACCGTCGTTCAATTAGTTCATTATGCATGTTGCATAAGATTTCTCATAACTCAGACCATCCTTTACATTCAGATCTCCCTGGACAATTCTATCCTGTTCGTAATACGGGGCAGGCAGTTAATTCTAATAGCCAGGCCTTCTCCATCCTGTGGCTCAATACTACACAGTATTCTAGAAGTTTTATTCCAGCTGTGACCAAGTTGTGGAATGATCTTCCTAATCGGGTAGTTGAATCAGTAGAACTTCAAAAGTTCAAAGTTGGAGCAAATGTTTTTATGTTGACCAGGCTGACATGAGTCTTTTTATAGTTTATATATGACATGTCTGTTTTTTATGTTGGTAATAGTTTATACAGGTCATATCTGTTTTGACGCTGTTACTGTTTTTAGAATGATTTATTGTTAATTTATTCTCATCATTTATTTTTTTCCTTATTTCCTTTCCTCACTGAGCTATTTTTCCCTATTGGAGCCCTTGAGCTTATAGTATCTTGCTTTTCCAACTAGGGTTGTAGCTTGGCTAGTAATAATAATAATAATATTGTAAGTTCACATTATATTTTCATTCCTTATCTGTTAGGTTAAGATTATGTAGTTCTCTTCATAATTTTTGCCCTTAAAGGATAACTTCTAGGTCAGTACCCCTCGTTATTAATCTGTGTTTTACATATAAACGTACTAACCCTACAGTAGTAATGTGAAGGAGGCATAGTCAGATCTGTATATACTAGCATAGAATGTAAACCATATTATCCTTTTGTTTCATTTCATGTGTTGTCTCATGTCATCAAAGTAGACTCTCTATAAGGCAAAACTTGGCTACCCACAACAACTCCAGAAGTGTTTAGAATGCATTTTTTTAAGCCTTTCACTCATTTCTCTTTAGGTTAGGTTAAGTTGGGTTGTGTTGCACAGCTCTTTGCTGACCCTAGGTCTGTAGATGCAGTTGGTGGTCCACCTACCCAAATGCAAAAATATCTGTCAACCTACGCTATCCAAACTGAAAGCCAAAAGTTAAATGAGAGCTACACTGATACAGTACAGTACTGGACAAACACCCTATGGGTCATCATACTGGGTGTTGTGAAAGATTGTAGAGTATATAAAAGATTTTTTAAATCTTACAATTTGCAGTCTATTTTTAAAACATTCCTGTCATTTATTCTATATAGATTTTATGATAGGTAATGTAAATATTTTCATGCTGTCAAACAGTATACAGTACTGTATAGACTTGGTAAATCCATGATGAAAAATTTTTTGTAAATTGATTCAGTAACTTATGATATTTATGCCTAACACCCTTGACTATGGTGTGTGATTTTGATTTACATAAATCTATGAATTACTAATTCAGTACATATATTTTAGAGATTTTATAGGTTTGATTAACAGAAATTAGTTTTATTATTGTTCCGTTCAGAACATTTTCTAATAAAAGAAAATACTGTTTTTCCTAAAGGAAAACTTCTATTTTCTTGGAAGATGATATTTAACTTGGCGGCTGATAAATATTTTGCGACATATACTGTAATATATCCACCGGTAATGAGGGCTACCGAGTTGGGAACCGGGGATTTATGGCGGAGAAAATATACTTGGGAAAACATACATAATGTTCAAACAAACATTTTCTTCTCTAAACATTAATTTCTGGGATGCACATATACCCTAATATATCCACTGATAATAAGGGCTACCCAGTTGGGAACCAATATTAGAACTTTTATAAATATTCCCGAGATAATGACCCACATGGTATTCACAGCTCAATATGTACCACTTGCCAGTACATAGGAGCAGCGATGTTTTTTTATTTATTACGAGCGAAGCGAATCTCGGCCAAGCTAAAACCATCAGAAATCTTTAAAAAATATCCACGAAATAATGAACCACAGGGTTTGTGAATGCAGCTCAAAATGTACCGCTTGCCAGTACATAGGAGCAGTGAGGATTTTTTCTTTTGCAAGCGAAAGCAAGCCATGGCAGAGCAAAAATCATTAGAAATCTTTAAAAAAAAAACCCCGAAATAGTGACCCACAACGCTTGCGAGCACACATCAGTATGTACCGCTTTTTGTTTTTTGCGAGCGAAGCAATCTATGGCCGAGCAAGAACCCATTAAAAATCTTGAAAAATATCCTTGAAAAATATCCCCATAATAATAACCCAGTGGGCTTGCGAGCGCAGCCCAATATGTAAAACTTGTCAGTATATGGGATATGATTTTTGCGAGAGAAGCGAGCCACGGTAGAACAAAAACCATGAGAAATCTTAAAAAACATATTTTTGCAAGCAAAGCGATTCACGGCAGAGCTAAAACCATTAGAAATCTTGAAAAATATCCCTGAAATAATGACCCGCAGGCTTACAAGCGCAACCCATTATGTACCAATTGCTAGTACTGTACATAGAAGTATTGATGATTTTTCTTTCTTTTGCAAGTGAAGCAAGCCACGGCAGAGCAAAAACCATTAGAAATCTTGAAATATCCCCTAAATAATGACCCGCGGGCTTGCGAACGCAGCTCAATATGTACCGCTTGCCAGTAGACTACATAGGAGCAGTGAGGATTTTTTTCTTTTACAAACGAAGCAAGCCACCGTGGAGCAAAAGCCATTAGAAATCTTGAAAAATATTCCCAAAATAATGACCCGTGGGCTTGCGAGTGCAGCTTAATATATACCGATTGTCAGTACATAGGAGCAGTGATGATTTTTTTTCTTTTGCAAAAGAAGCAAGCCACGGCGGAGCAAAAACCATTAGAAATCATGAAAAATATGCCCAAAATAATGACCCGCGGGCTTGCAAGCACAGCTCAATATGTACCTCTTGCCAGTACATAGGAGTAGTAATGTTTTATTTCTTTTGTGAGTTAAGCAAGCCACTGCAGGGCAAAAACCATTAGGTTTCTTTAAAAATGTTGATAGTGTGTTTTCAATGAATTTTACTTTTAATTTAGTCGTAAATAAAAAAATTTCCTGTTTTCCCAGACTGTAACCCTGATTCCCAATTTGGAGTTGGGGTTCTTAATGGGACAATGGTTGATTTGCCTCTGAAATAAAGATCAGATAAAGAGAGAACACATTATTTAGTACAGGAAAAACTACAATTTTTTTTTTTTAATTTTGTTCTTGCCAGAACTACTGTATAATTTTACCCTGAAATTTACTTATAACTTATTTTTTCTTTCATTGTTTCATTTTCTATTCAATATAATCTGTACAGGTTATGCTGTTTCCATGAGTAAAGATTTCTGGATTGGACTCCAGGATGATGGAAGTGGAAATGATTGGCATTGGCTAGATGGTTCTGATTATGAGCAGTATCTAAATTGGGCTCCCAATCAACCTGATGATTATCAAAAAAATGAACATTGTGGAGAGGTCTGTAATATAAAGACGTTAACTTCATTAAACATCACTCTTTATTCGGATACAATATTAAGATAGGGTTTCCATATTGTTTATATCATTAATAAATTTATGAATCTAAAAATATCCTTCTAAAGCTAATATTAACTAAATTGGTGATAATTTTCAAAGGAAATTAATATTCATTGAAATAAATCATCTCTTAAATCAAGATTTTCACATTTCATATTACACTTAGAAGGCTAAATGATAACGGATTTGTTGATTGTTGGGAATCATATCTTCAAGAGTGTTTCATTACTTTACCATGCATTTATATATTAAAAGGAAAGAAGATAGGAAATTTGAAAATAAAGCTAAGAATTATGGGTACTGTACATGTTAATAAACCGAACTTCAAGAGAAGAAGCAATATGAACATCAACGGTGGTTCGTAGAAGTAATAGAAGTACCTATTATGTCCATTTATAGTTTTCTTTACCAGAATGTTACTTTGTGACATGAAACTGATCAGCTGATTTTCGTTAATACTTTCAGTTAAAACGAGATGGGACCTGGAATGACCTGCCATGTGAAAATTCTTTGGGATCTGTGTGCAAGATTACACTTGGTGAGTAGCAACTTATCTAATGACAGTTAAATGTAATTTGTTTTAACCCCATTTTACTATACATTTCCTTGTTTCAATGAATGAAGAATTTACAGAAAGTTCTTCCCTTTCATGAAAATTTCCTTTAAACTTGATATTTTTTTTAAGCTAATAGTCATTATTATTATTATTATTATTATTATTATTATTATTATTGTTGTTGTTGTTGTTAGCTTATCATTTGACAAGCTAGAAATATCTTTTCCTCATTTTGAAAATAAACTACACTGACGCAGTACTATATTTAATGTGGAAGTATTATCATGGCCTT